>NW_025408602.1:1800000-2004184 GCF_019456465.1 Bacidia gigantensis
TCACTGTACTGAGGATTCCACATCACTCCGACATTTTCAGGATTGGCTTGGACTTCTTGATATGGATTCCTGGCTCCTGTTTGCATCAAGGGATCCAGTGAGGAATGTTCTGTCCTTCCAGCACTTGAAGTATATCCAGAGATAGTGGGCTCGATACACTTACCCCACGTATCAAGCATTGGCTCTGCAAACCTAAGAGCGTGCTGGTCATCATTGTGAGACTGTCTTTCATCAGCGTACAGTGTTGCGGGGGCGAACTCCCTTGTATTTTGATTTTTGTAGAGACGTTCAAAGGACGCAGGATCTGCGGATAGGGCGGGCTTGTGGACACACTTTTCTTGATAAAAATTTGGGCCAAGCTTTGAGTGACTCGATCCTTCGATGTAAGCAGCAGCATTTGAGATCGGGTGTGTGCCAGAGCTCGGGATCATTTCTGAACTGGATTGGATGTATGGAGACGGGCACATATCCACAGGATTGCGCAATCCTTGACGATTATTTGGGGTCAATGCTGTTCTTGAATGCTGATGATATACCTGATAGAGTTCGTTATTATTTGAATTTTCACGTCTTCAGTCTCATCTCTTATGTGACAGAACTGCTGCACTCACTGGGTCGGCATTATTGGAATTACTTGGCACTCCTGGAATTGAGGTGTTCTGTACGCGCGACCGATAAGAACTATCAATCTCTAAGGTGTGAGTATCCTTCTTCGCTCGAGACGCATCATGTCCATGAGCGGTCTTCGGATACATTGACGTTCTGAATCCCTCCAGGTGTATTGATGTCGTCGTGGGAGGATTTCGTTTGATGCGATTACAGTCTGACCTTACGGAGACAGGAAGCACGCGACTGGCGAAATGGGACTTTCCAAAACTCGAGGATAGTAACTTGGCTGACGTCAGAACTGATGGAATTCTAGAGAGTGATGAATAAGAAATACCAGACCGGTGCTTTGCGGAAGTGGACGTAAGAAATTCTGTAGTTGAAAGTAGGAGCGACCAGCAACCGGGTGATCCTTAAGTAATTGCGATGCCGAAGGCATTGTTGTAACATGTGTGCTGTCTTTCCTCACACTAAATCGATCATAGAGCAAGGCGCCGCTCGGCAGCCAGGTGAAGCGCGGCGTCAAACATCTTTGACGGCCAGCCTTTTGACGAGAGCTGCCTGACTGTAGCGTCTATTACGGTTGGTACGGCCAATCGGTGCTTATCCTGCTCTTCGAATCTAATACCGAAATAAGGATCAGCGGTGACAAGATTGACCACTGTGATTCTGGGGTTCGCTGAGTCATCAAGAGCAGTAGGGCGGGAAAGTAGGGCGCGGTGAGATCCTTGCGGCAAGATTGGCCAATCTACATGGGCAGGATCCCTGTGAGATGCCCCCCCTCCCACGAGACCCTGCACATCCAGCTGCAGGAACCGTTCCTCCTTAGCAGACGCCAGCTAATCATTGGATTCCTTCTGCTTTCAAGGGGAACGATCATTAGTTCCCTTGTGCTTTCCGGGGAAATCACAGCACTCTCACCATCGTGATTGCGTTGACTGCGATATAGTACCTCTGTACTATAGCTGCTCTCCGTTGCAGGTGACAATGAATATAGCGATGATGGGTATGACAACTGATCACTGATTTGGGTCTTGGGTGGCATTCGTCAACAGGCAGGCTGCGTTGAGCCTAATGTGAGAAGCTGTCACAAGGACTGCTCGCGTCATAACTAGATCCGTCAAGAATAGTGCCTTCAAAGGGGCAGGGTGGTTACTAAAGGCTATCTAATCAAGGGCTGTCATGTAGGTCATTCGTTGGATGTTATGCAGAGACAACGTCCATGAAGTACCATCTTTGCATCATTATCAAATGTGACGAACGTTCACTGCCCGTAATCTTTGCATATTGGGGATAGCCTTGATTTCGATCTCACATGCGAAACGGCGACCTGATGCTGTAAACTGGGGGCTGAATCCTGGATCAATCGCCGCGCTGAGCCTTTGGGTGATCGGCCTGACCCACCCGTAAGCAAGATCAGAAGAGTCGGCGGCAGCAAAAAGTTGGACTCTTGGGCTTTTCTGCATCGCCAGCGCACGAGGGTTGAAGCCTAAGTTCGACGATGAGGTTGCCAAATTGCTGTTCACTCTCTGGCAGTCAACAGGAGCTACTGGTCTAAGCCAGAGTTATGAGTATGTCTCGTAAGGTCGTAGTAGCCACAAATACTTAACATGGCAAGATCCCTATTCAACCAAGGTAGATTTGATTCTGTTCCGGGGTATACTTACGTCAAGGCTCTATTACTCTATCGACTTTCCGAGACTCCGTACTGATTGTCGCGCTAATGATGCACGGCTACCTTAGGGATCAACTCGGCGAGAGTCAGTGCAACTTTTGCCGTCACCTCGCCAAATCTTTCTCTGGGTACGCTTTAGGTTGGGCATTAAGAAGCTGTAAAAATCTTGAATGATCCTCCAGGCAATCAGTCTCCTCCTCACGCGTAAGTGATGGGAGTGGCGTGCTTATGAGTAAGGTTGACTGTCCAAATCCTCTGCCGGCCGCACGCTCCAGTCGGGTAGCCGTACCAAGCCTATTCACGAATCATCTATGTTCTATTCCGCCGGGCTGGAAATGGATCTCCTCGATTTTTTAAAGCCCTTGCTCTTGAAAGGTACGGATATATTGTTGTGGCTGAAAGACGACCGTAGTAGACAAGAGAGGCTTTTGGCAGGGTCCGCGAGATAAGCACCGGGGTCTTATAAGTCGAAGCAATTCAGCTTCGGAACACGATGTTCGTTGATCGTGCTAGGTACTTCTGAGAAGGCTGTCCCTGCGTAACAAAGCTTTCCGTGAATGATGCAGCATAATTTCCGTTGTTGCTGCATCCCTATCACTAATAGAACGCACTGGAGAATCATCCCTAGCTCGTTAATCTCGTACGGCAAGCCGGGAGTGACAGAGATAGGCCCTTCAATACGTTTCGTGAATATGAATGTTAGATAACGGTCGGTCTGTATTTTCTTTCTTTGGTTCGATCTTCTCGTGTCCGGGATCGTACACTTTGAAGTTGCCAGGTCTCTGCCATAGTCCTCCACTCTTTCAGCCGTCAAGCTAGGGTAGGCTTGTACGCCAGTCGATTCAAGATAAGAGAGAAAAGTGTATTAATAGTTGAAAAGGGATTTGAAGTCGACTTCGCGGTCGGAGAGGCTTTATCGGAGGAAGAGGCTGGGTCTGATTCGTCTGTGAGTTGTTATTAGTATATGTAAAGTGGGGTAAGGAGGAGGAAGATATGAACGGGACTGAGAAATATGATAGGGTGTGGCAGTGGGCATGAGTGACATGGATGATATTCTAGTGCAGCTGTATTGTTGAGGAACACCTAGCATCCTCGTCCTGCAAGCTGCGCAAGCTGCCATTATGAACGTGGTCGGGTGGATGGGATGTCCACGTAATGTTGAAAGCTGAAAGCCTCTTCATCGGCTCAGCGACCACAATTGTGCCACTCTCGTGAAGCTGCATTGGATATACTTAGCGTCCAACTTACTGGAGCTGCGATGCATCGCTCTCGGAAATCCTTCAATGGGATAACATGACGGTGTAGCTGTCCTTGAAAGCAAATCTCTGATTTCACTAGTATCACGATGGACGGGAGTATGTTGTGTCTTGTGCACTGTAGAGCTTAGCTGCGGACTAAGGCATTAATGGAACACATTGTCCCAAGCTAAATACCTCGCTCCCATTGTCTCCTTGGCTAGGTACTCCTCATCTTTCCTGCCTGGATGAGCTTGGCTTTAGCTCTTGTTCCAAAAGTCAGCTCTGAGATTACCATAGGTGTATTTCGTTCAACATTTTGGAAGGCGTGATGGTTTGGAATTGCGGCGGTAAGACCTGCAGGTGTAGAATATATCCTTGCGTTGTAAATTTCAGAGCTGTGATCATCTCGTCTTATCTTGTGGGTCCTCTTGAGAATTTGCCAAGTTTTGAAATGCTGGAGAGCGTGTATGAAGCTGGGTGATAAGGCATTGAAGTAGACAACAGCCTATGCTTGACCATATATTTCGAAGCCTTTCTAGTTTCACTGAAATCTTGAGTTACCCATAAACATCAATCAATTGCGGAATCTTTGAAAGCATTCTCACTCTGAGTATCTCAAGTTCCTGCATCATTCTGTCCAAATGTTTGATTCGTCTCGTGTCTTTGCAGATCTGAAAGCCACCTTCGTTCACAGTCGTAGTGTATGTGAAGTGGATGTGCATTCATTTCGTAGTTTCTCGGCCTTTTTTTTGGAACTGGCAGCTCGTTGCTTGCATTGCTTGCATTGCATGCATTGGAAATCTCGTAGATAGCGAGAATGCGGTAGGTAATTTTCCTAACAATGAGTTATCAGCGAGACGTCGTATAAGACTTGTAAGAGGAACACGAACTAGTGAAGAGATATACCGACAGTGGCCTGTTGCATGTGTTCTGTTGCGTAGTTTCCCATGCAAAAGCGGTAACGATTAACTCAGTCTTCGAACGGGTCCCGTTGTTGCAGACTAGAGGACTTCTGTTGTAGCTATAGAAGTTGACTTAGATTATCTTAAGGCTCTTGTTTGTCGACTATTCAGAGTTGTCATGAGCCTTGGCTCTTCCGTGTGTGCAGAAGTCGTTTCAGTATAAGGTGATCATCCTTTCAGACAGTAGTCGAGCTCGCCCCTTTTGCGTGTCTCCCCCAAGACTGACAGTGTCTCTGACTGCAGGAACTGGAGTCTCACACAGACTCCTTCATTTTCCCAAAGACAAGCTCCTCAAATGTGTCTTCAAATCCGGTTCAAGTTCTTTTGATCATCTCTCTTAAACTATTTTCAATATTAGAACATAATGAATGAGAAAAACTCGTCCAAGGCCTATGATGTCGCTGTTCTTACCTCGGAGAACGTGAAATTGTCTCTAGTAGATGCAAATCCTTTCCGGCGAGGAGAAAGGAACCCTTTGACTGCTTGTACATGATGCACACGCACATTGATCATCGAGTAGTGCTTGAAGCTCTGCGAAGGATTTCCCACCAAATTATTGACGTTGTGATCCGTTCAAGACATAGCGATCTCGTCATCGACAAGAGGCAGAGGAGAGGTATTTGATCAGACTTCCTATACCTAGCAAGGAGATGACGTTGTTTCCATGTCAGTTCCTGGACTTGAGGGTCACATCTCGCGAGAAGAAGCCCAGATCTATTGACTCACAGCATGTCAGGATAAATAGGATTCCCTCAATCTCAAAATTTGACGAGTGCGAGTCTGCCCTGAAGGTAGGAGCCAGCAGTGAGCGCTTGACGAATCCTTTGGTGGTGCGTTATCACAGGTGTCGAAAGCTCACAAATGTGAAGAGGCTAGGCGAGGTGAGGATTCTGCTGGTCAACGGCTTATGGGGTAATCCATTGTGACATTCGGGACGCTGTGTATCTGCATGTTTTGAAGATTGTGAATTAAGGCAATCGATTCATGGGCTCGCCGCTTGGTCGCCAAATGAGCCGTGATCTGATCCAGAATGGGCTTTGGAGGGTTAGATGAAGGCTGCTGAGCCAATGACCATCTCGTCAATGAGGCCACCAACCGGTTTTGGTCTGAACGTTCGAATCCGATACAAGACAGATGACTAAAGCTCACCATTTCTGTGTCCATGAGCAAGATCACGACGATTCACTGAGGAAAAAGAAGACGCTGCTGATTCTAGGAGCATTGACAGCCAAATATCATTGGGCAGCGGCCCGGTGACCTTAGTCCCGTTATCAATATCTCCGTAGAGCCAAGGATTTCCTGCAAATTTGGTCACATTGTAGAACCTACAGGTCATTTCGATACTCGACAGCATCACAGACTCATCTGAAGACTCGGTTCCTCACGGCAAAGCATTTTGCGGCCTCAAGTTCGGGGGAAATTGGGAGAAATACATGTGCCAATGTTTTTTGGCACGGAGTAGCAAGCCAAATCAAACAGCATGAGAGATCTGTTTGAGATGTCGTCTTATGTTTGAGCTCATTAGCATATCTGCAAGTAGAAACCTCGATCACTCTTCACACTGGCGGTGCTTATCCCAACTTCTGCGCTTTCTGAGAAAGCCTGACGCGTCTCCACAGAATTTGCTTCGGCTGTGCTCAAGCCAGGGTATGTAACAAGATCAAGAACCTCGTCAGGACGTTGGACTGAGCATGTTTGTCACTCAGGATACCTACAGAATCTCGCTTGCCTTGAGGGTCGTCATTCGGGATAGACTCACAATTGGGAACAAACACGAAAAAGGTACCTGCCTGAAGCCTTCACGAGACAAAGACTTCCACCTACGCTCACATACGGTACACGAAGTTATACGAAAGTGTCAGGACCAAACTCGACCCAGAGTCACCACACCTACATGCCATCGCCCCAACTCCCTACTCCCGTCCACATTGGGCTGCTACCAGTCCCGAATACTATCCGGATCAACTAGCTTGTCAGAAGAAACAAACAACAATCACGAGAGAAAGTTATGTATGCAAAGACACCTACGAAAAATCTTGAGTTAGGGAGTACCCGACTAAGTATCCCACGGATCTGGTGAGCTCGACACCGCTCGAGCATTCCTCCTCTCAAGCAGCAAATAGTCCCGCTCCAGGACCCGCATTCTCCGATCCACAGAAAAAAGATCCAGGGCCAGAAGATATTCAGAAACTGCTAGCTAACCAGATGTTCAGTACCACTAGACGACTCACCTCAATCGATTTCTCTACGGCTAGCACTATCCTAAAGCCGTCCGCAAAACTACGAAGTGAGAGGGGCTGCTGAAAATGAAGACCGATACCCACAACCGAACAAACTCACATGGACCCTTGTGGGCCTTCCCGTGCTTCAAATACGATCATCGATTGTGACGCCTCAGACAAGAGCATTTGCGCCTGCCAAGCAGTTTGATAGCCATCCAGGAGAGTGAGCCGCCGCTCTTCAGTGTATCGTCAAGAGTATGGAAACTTCAATCGCAACAGCCGCTTAGGAACTCAGAGTCGTCAAACGCATGCTCGCCGTGTGAAGTCTATTTCAAAGCAATCGAAAAAATAGGAACACAAAAAATCAAGATGACTTACAACTGAGGCACTTCGCTTTGAGCCTACAGTTTCCATGTCGAACTACAGTACTCTGTGTTCAGCCGTCAGCGAAAGACCGTTGACTCCGCTCGCAAATGTACAAAGGTATCTCAGTGACCCAAGCTTGTCAAATGCATGCCTACCATCAATCAGCAATCAACAAGAATTAGACTACAACAGATTGCCTCAGCTACGTTGAAGGGGAATGCCCCTACCTGTGCAGGAAATATGTTGAGCGACTGTCTGCTACATAGACCACTCACAATCAACAATCTGTCTAGCCGGCAGGAATTGAGAAATAAAGTGCAAGTCAGCCACAGTTGGAAGCTTCCGCAATCTTTCGTATCGGACGGACTGATCAATCAGCAAGAGATGGACTACAAAGACCACATCAACACGCCATTAGGCCCCACCATTGACTCTGCAGCGCAAATGTTTGAGCCACGGCTAGCTGCCTTGCACCACCTACAATCAAGAGTCTGTCAAGCATGCCGGGCGTGACGGACGGAGATTTGCATTAAATAACAAGCAAAGGTACTCATTCTGAGAACTTCAACGTATCGCCATATTGATGAAGCTGATGATCCTCGTTCACTAGGTCCTCGCTCACCTTACAATATCCGACTAGAGTCAAGGAACAAGAGGTGGGCTATAAAAGAAGATGTTGGCTCATATCTGAAGCAGTAAAGTGAAAATTCAGAGCGTTGGTGTTTGAGCGACGGGTACCTGCACCGCACCTTCCTCATCAATCTTTCACCACTCAGATTGCCTTCGAATTCAGACAGCATAGCAAGGACCTTGGCCGTTGGAAATGAAAGACAAAATCAAATACAAACATTTTTTCCAACGCTGCCAGATTTGGAGGTGCTCTGTGTGCTCCTCGGGGCTTTGCTAAGGCCGGGATTCTGCATATTCTCCTCGTTTTCCGGAAGTCTGCGTCCGGATTGCGGTAACAACCAACGCATGGCTACATCCTTGCAGGGAACATATTGAACTTCAAAAAACGAGGTCGCCGTCGCTATCAGGCGCAGCTAACCAACCTAGGCTCAACTACCCTCTCCTTTACGTCCTCAGGCTTGAACTCTCCGCCGTCATCGATGGGGAAGGAAAAGGATCACGCTATTGTCGCAGGCTTGAGAAGATGAGCAATAAAAGAAGACCGCAATTGGGGTGGAATTGTTTACGTCTAGTGAGGTAGACTAGCAGCAATATACACAGATGACATACAAGCTGTCGTTGCCCCTTATCAGATCTCCTCTTCTTTTTCAATCTCATCGCCTGTCTTCTCTTTCCTGTCTGATGATAGCATTGTTGCGTGTCTCTCCAGTCACCCCGGTGATCGCAGGCTTCCTAATTAGGTGGTCATGGTGCTAGAGGCTGTCTTTCCTTGTATTTTCGGCGGTTCAGGTTTCTAATCAAGGTAATAACGACGCTATCGGCTCGTTTCTAGTGCGTTCCTGCGACGCCAGGTTTCCTAATCGGGATGAAAATGAAGCTATCGCCTCCTTCTCCTTCTGTTGCTAGCGAACGAGGCTTCTAGTCTTGTTGTCGACCTCGTTGTCGCCTGAAAATCACCTCCTCTTTCGGGAATGAGGCTGCTCATCTCGTCGTCGACCTCGTTGCTACCTGTTTCCTATCCCTACGCTGGTAAAACGGGCTTCTGATCAGGATATCGACCTCGCTGCCGCCTGAAAATCATTTGCTCACTCGTAAATGAGGCTACCAATCTCGTTGTTGACCTCGCTGTCGTCTCGCCTAACCTACCTCGCTGGCGAGTCTAGATTCTAATCAGGTTGTCGACCTCGCTAGCCCCTGATCCGCCTCGGCGACAGCGAGGAAAGTGGCATAGATCAGCCTTGTCTTCACTTCTAACAGTAGATAGGAGTGAATAGCAAGGCTGGCTACGGTAATGGCACACAGCGTTCAGGCTATTGCAAGGCTGAAGTTCTAGTTCAGCCTTAGTGCAAGCAGTCTTATTTAAAAAAGCGTTTATGATGCAGAGGAGAATAAAAGTGAAGAGCAATGGTTCCATTGCCTCAAATATCTAGCAAACAAGCAAATATGGCCTTGCGGCCCTCTGGTCTAGCCACAAAGCAACCGCCCCGACTCTTCTGCTTCACTTCCACCCCGTCTTCCCCCCTACTCCCCGTTCTTCTTCTGGCGGATCTCGTCAAAGGACACGTCCCACCCGCCGCGCGCGCGAGGGCGATGGTGGTCTTCTGGGCATTGATGTCGTCTTGGCAGTCGTTGCAGTTCCTGTCCGACATATAGTATTCGTCCTGCCCGGTCACCCCCTTGCACCCCGACCCGTCCCCGATGACCTTGCCATCGCATTTGAACGTGTAGGCTGCCTCATGCGTGATCTGGATCTTACATTTCAGGCAGCGATAGTAGAGTTTGTGAGCGACACACCTAGTTCGCCAAGTCAGTCAGTTATTGCAGCCTGATTGGACGGGATTGACGTGTAAATAGAGGCAGAAAGGGTAGGAAAGAGAGCGGAGAGAAGGCAGAAAGAAGGGAAGCGGTGGTTAGAATCGGGTTGAGAGTACATAATGAAGATAGCATGGCGGGATGGTCACTTACATCTTGAACTGGCGAGAGTCTTGATTGATTGTGCGATTACGAGCTAGCGGTATGAATGTCACGGTGGACTGTACTTTCGTGGCTATTCTTGGAGGATTCTGTGCTGCGACAGGTGGTGACAAAAGATCTGATGTGGCTAAGTGTGTGATATCTAGTAAATGAGCGAGTCAGGAGGGTCAGAGAAAGATGGGTGTTACGAGCTGGGGTCATACAAGGTCAATGGTCAATGATCTGCAGGTATCAGCTTCACAATCTGTCCGTGTACTGTCAAATTGAGCTCGTGATGCTTTCGATTGGGTTGATTTCAGGTCAAATGCAGCTGTTCTGGGTCGAGCTGACGTCGTTTACACGTGGTGTTGTTGGAGAAGAGTAAGCGAAGTTCGTTGCCCTGATTAGGATTTGGCTTTGTAGCTGGCCTCACACCTAGCACAATCACGATAGTCTGGATGATGTTGATGATCTACTTTTACCGAATATCGATAGTAAGACCGACGATTCAGATCACAGGAATGATATCGTGGGTCAGATTCAAAGAGGTTAACAAAGTCCGAAGTTTCAAAGTGCTAAATGCAGCAGCTACAAGGTGAACGAAGTGTCGAAGTCCATGCTTGGAGTGGTAAATGTATGCACTAAGAATCGTTAGTGTCTTAGCTAATAATCCACGGTTTTGCCGAACCATTATCAAATCCACCAAGAAGACGCAGAGGGATAGATCAGTCGTCACCCAACTGGATAGGCCCACGTCGAGACTGCAAATGGGCTTCGTATCGATCATGTAGCTGAAATGACCAGTGACAAAGCATGCCAGCAACAAATCCTATCGCATCGTTGTGAAAAGCTAGAATGCCGGCAACTGTCACAGCCATCACTGTCCACCTTTGCTTGCGCTCGTCAATTGTCAACTCTGACGCAGACTTGTCGCCTCCGATCCCAAGATCACTTCGCTTACTGCGTTCTTGATCTTGCGGAAGCAGGTCCAGCGACTCGTCCGTGTTCAGGCTCTCACCAACTTTCACGAGCTCGAGACCAGCAGCAACGACTAGAATAAGCAGTAACACCTTCGGAAACCACACAAATAGCCACTCTGCAATCCTCTCCGCAAACAACCCGAGCAAGAATTTGACGAGCCCGAGAAAGATGATGCTCGATCCTGACCGTGCGCCAAAGCGGTACTGGGCTGCAAGACCACCACTTCCATGACACACTGGCATAGCACCAAACCAAGCACCGATAAGATTGATGCATGTTACACTGAGTCCGATACTAGTTGCTGTGGGTGTTGGCACCTCAGGGAGTAAATCCGCTGCTAAAAAGGTAACCGCAATTACGGAGTTGAGGGCAGTCAGCGGAACTTGACCAATGCCTGCATCCAATGTACCTTTGGCAAAAGCTTCGCTTGAAGGAACGAAGGTACGTGGCTTCCAGATGCTGAATGTCGGCCAGGCTGTCGGATAGCGGACTGCTGCTTCTCCTACAACTACAGCAATGACGCCTGCGACTAGAAGAATCAAGGCGTATGGAATTCTTTTCAAGGAAGCAGAAGCCAAGAGGCCAAGGAAGACAATAACAAGAATGTAAGGAGTTGCATCATTGCTGTCGTACAGCTTCCCTGCTGAGCTAATAAGAGACAGGCCGGTGCCGACCTGAATGCCTTTGACAACTGGAACTGGCACCCGTCTGGTGAGCCAGTGAATCAAGCCAGTGATGCTGAGCAGGCCAATCACGGCCGCGACGAAGAGACCAGCAGAGGCGTTTTCCTGGGGTGAGAAGCGCTGTGCGATCGCTACGGCCGCTATGGCCTTCATGGGCTGCACGGGCAGCGGGATGCCGAAGAGGACGCCTGTCGCAATGTTGGCGAGTCCACTGAATACAAGAGTACTGGACAGATAAATTGCATGCTGCTCTGTCAGTAGGATCATCAAAGGCAGGAGCGTGCCTAGGTCTCCGAAGGATCCAGATATTTCAGCGAGGGGCTGGCGGCGAAATGTCCGGATATTGTGCTGCTGGACTTTCCAGAAGTTCTGTCTGGTCTGGTCAAAG
The DNA here is from genome assembly GCF_019456465.1 of Bacidia gigantensis. Lineage (NCBI taxonomy): Eukaryota > Fungi > Ascomycota > Lecanoromycetes > Lecanorales > Ramalinaceae > Bacidia > Bacidia gigantensis. Next base: position 1,811,705 of record NW_025408602.1, read on the forward strand.
GATTGGGCAAGATTGTCTCGAAGTCTCTGTGCCTTGGTTCTCAGTCGTTGGGGTTCCATAGCTCAAAAGAACAGCTATTGACAGCGTATTGGCAGAATTGATTGAAATATGATAGCGTCTTTAGGCGTGTAAGCTCTGTTACTCAAGCCTCACTTGCTGCGTCTGTCTGCGTCACTTGAAAGTCTCTGGTTGAGTGAAATAGAATCCCATCGTCATTGTTGCGCATCTTTCTTATTGACGGATCAAGCCGATCGAGGCCCGATAGGCATCCGGCTTGGCAGATGCCCGGACTCGGCTTTATATTTTTCCGCTGTCAATGATCTTCGCGGAATTCAGATGTCATCCCATCATCTGAATATAATTAATTTTCTGCACCGTGCACCCACCTTTCAATGGCGACATACTCCAGGTGTTTGCGCTCTTCAGGTATCGCATGCACAGTTTCTTCTGCAAGCAATGCTAATCAATCCACAGCGCCAACTTTTCGCCCCCATACAATCTCCAACTCCTACCATCAACCACACCAATCCATCATCCTGCCTATCCCACAATGCCTCCACGCAAAGACCTACACAACCAATGGCAAAACCCGCAGATTCTATCCAAAACCCAAGTCCCAGGACCAGTCCCCTACTCCCACCCAAGATGAAGCCGGCGCCGCAATGGACCGCGGCAGTCTTGCCCCAGGCTCAATCTTCGACTCCGAGCTCTACCCCAAGCGCGAAACCCCTTCTCCCCCTTCTCCAAAACGCGAACCCCGCAACCCACGCACCGCCCACCTCCGCGCCCGCCGTCACATCATCGGCCAAGCGCACCGCCGCTCCCGCATATCCCCGGTGGTCAGCATCCGCAAGAAAGAACGCGAATGTACGAGTAAATCTCCGATGTTCAAGACGTCCGTGAAGAAGCTGGGGCCATTGGCGAGGCAGATTGCAGGAAAGCCGCTCGGGGAGGCGATGGTGCAGATGCGGTTCTCGAAGAAGAAGGCCGCGAGGGATGTGCTCAAGCATTTAGTGCTGGCGAGGAGTACGGCTATTGTGAAGAGGGGAATGGGGTTGGGGAAGGGGAAGAAGGGAGAGGAGAAGCTGGGAGCGAAGGAGAGGGAGAGGGTGGAGGAGAAGGGGGTGGGGGTGGGGGAAAAGGTGCCTGGGGGGAGGTGCTGGATGGGCAGGGAGAAGCGAAGAAAGCTGTTGTTGTACGAGATAAGGATGGCAAAAGACGCACCATCGAGGACTTAAGTAATATATATGTCGACCAAGCCTGGGTTGGCCGGGGAAAGTATGGGCACTCTGTTGATTACCGGGCGATGAAGAAGAGGAATATCATGGATAATCCAAGCACAAGTAAGCACACCCCAGCGCTTCATTCCCTCCTTCTACCCCCCCACCCTCTCCTTTCTCCACTGAGCGCATATTTCTCTATCTGCTACAGTCCTGACTCGACACACAGGCATAACAGTACTGCTGAAAGAAGAGCGCACGCGCCTCCGCGAGGCGAAAGATCGAGAGGAGAAGCGAGCGAACAAGAAGGTTTGGGTGCAATTGCCTGATAGGCCGGTCACGGCGCAGAGGCAGTTTATGTTGTGGTAGCGGGTGGGCGGGTAGTATGATGTATCTATTTTTCTGGTGTAGTAGCAACTGAAAATAATTCCCATATTATTACTCCGTTTTTTCTCTCATTCTTCTTTGCTTTTCGTGCCGATTTCACTAGTGTAGAAGTGGATGAATCTGACATAGCGTTTGGTTAGAGAAGCCGGTTTTTTGATGAGCAGCTTGAATCTAGAGGTAAATTATCTAATAGGCGGTTGTAAATATAGTTGAATCTGGTATTTAATTTCTGTTAGCAGCCACTTATCTAAGTAGCAGCTTTGGAACAAGGTAGAAGATTCAAGTATGCGGTGTCCTAAAGCATCCACTTATCTAACGATTCGCTGAGATCTAGAGGTATAGAATCTGCTTCTTCCTTGCTGCAGTGGTGGAATCTAGCATAAGATATCCCAAAGTAGCTAGGCATCTAAGAAAGAGGAAGAATATAGAGGTCAAATATCTGATTTCGCAATGTAACAGGGGTAGAATCTAGTAATAATTTAGGCATAGCAGCCATAAATAGAATGTGCAAAGCTCTTTCAAGGTAAGCATAATGGGATGCCTACCTCAATGTGGCTAGCAGAAACTTTTATTCTATGAAAGAAACTACGGTCAACTGCATCCAGAAGCAATCTTACCTTTCGCAGCGTTAAGAAAAGAGATAGGGAATGGAGAATTGGCTTTGAATCACTTTTGAATTGATTGGCAGACTAGTAACAACGAGGCACGCTCCAGGCGCGACCTCCTCCTCCTCTCTTGCAGCCTCATAGAGGCTCTTACCTGTGGCACAAAGGCCACAAACCACAACGCCAGACAGAACAGAAACCACAGGACAACCAGCACACAGGCAGAACAGCCACAAAACACACCCCACAACAACAGAACAGCCACAAAACAACCAGCACACCGGGAAAAGAGCCACCAAACTACTCAGGCTAAGGCGAAATCGTCAGTCTGTTATCAACCAATAAGAAGCACAACCACTCACAATATTAGGGACTATTTCTAGCCCCGGAAACGCCTTCTCATCCCCCCTCCGCGAGGCGAATCTCGCATCCTCAAAACACGTCTCGAGGTCATCAAGCACATCCCTCACCTCCGCAAAAGACCGCCCATTCCCCACCAACCCCAGCAAAAGACTCTCCCAATTGTCGGCATCGCGTGCCGCCGCCTCCGCCGCCCTGGTCAAATAAATATCGAACGACGCGACCAGACGAGTCTCCTCAAAACGAGCTAATTGCTCCCGAACGACGCCCAGCTGCTGGAGGTGCCAATTGCCCTCGACTTTGCCGCGGTAGCATTTCCGCTGGTAGTGGTTGCGGCACCACCGCAGCCAGGCGTCGGCGGGGAGGAGCGAGGTACTTCTCTTGTTGCGGCCGAATACATGTGACACGACCTTCCGCATGTCGTCGTTGCCGGTGACGCAGTTCGTCACCGCAACGCACGGCCAGGACCCGATGAAAACGTGCCCTTGGGCACTTGCGCCCTGTTGGGCCGGGGGAGCAGCGTTGTTTGCCGTGTCCGCCGAGGCGGAGCTGTCGATCGTGCCTTCTCCGTGGGGGTGGGGGGCGGCGAGGGCGGGGGCGGTCTGGTATTGCGCCTGGATGGCATCCAGGTATGCCGGGTTTCCACCGGCGGAGGAGGCGGGGGCAGCGGAGCGGGGGGCAAGAGAAGCCGTCCCAAAGGAGCTTTGTTGGGCGGAGACGGCGGGATTGAGGGTGGTGAGCTCGGCATTAACCACTTCCAACAGAGCGGAGCTGATGGAGAAGGCTGGATTTGGAGTATGGTAACGTGCCGGATCCGATGGCACCGGCGTGGTTTGGCGGGGCGGGGGCGTGGGGAGTCGTCGAATGGCTCTATCGACTGCGGAGCTCATGGTTTGACCTGTTGGGAAGGTCGGCGCGACGGACTGGTCGTCGTTCAAAACCATGCCGAGAAAGGTGGTCCTAGTAGATTCGCCGGTGCTACGAGAGCTTGTATTGTTCGCAGACATTTCTGATGTGATTCAGTGATGGAGATGTCGCTGACGCTGTCGTAAGTTCTGCAGGAAAGGTTTCAGGGGAAGCTCAAACGGCTGAAGTGTCCGTACGGTCTGTGGAGATATCGAGTATGGTGGGATATGAGAGAATCACAATGGCTTTGTCGACAGGATGAGAGTCGTGTAAGGTGTCAGAGCTTCAATTCAACGATTCAGACGTGCGATCTTTGAGAATTTGATCCTTCAAGTAGGCGTAAGATGCGTATGGACGTGGTGGAAGCTAAATGATTGTGATATTGTTGCTCGTGTTGACTTTGCAAGAGGTAGAGGCTAAGAAAAGCCGTGATCAAGGTGGTCTTGTTGATGTTTCGAAAGCCGTGGAGTGAAATTACGCGTCTGACAGACGTACTACAACGAGTTTGACTGAAGTATGATATCGTAGTGATGCGGAAAGTGTACGAATGTAAGGTACAATGATACTACTGTCACGAAGAGCCTTATGGTTGCTGAAAGAAAGAAGAGCTGTGATTTAGGTGGTCTTGTTGATCTTTCAAAGGCCGTGGAGTGAGTTCACGTGTCAGACAGACGTACTACAAAGAGTTTGACTGAAGTATGATATTGTAATCAGGCGGACAGTGTACGAATACAGCGTAGAATGATACGAGGAGCCTTGTGGTTGCTGAAAGGAAGAAGAAAGGCCTACGTGAGCTACTTCTATCGGTCGAAAGGCTCGATCCCTTCCCGTGGACTAAGTTGAATCATCAGTGCCCGTAATTTCCCTCGGTTCAGCCTGCATGGCCACGACGTGAATAGCTAGCTGCAGACGTAAACAGTGCTAGCAGGCCGGGTACAGTTGCCCCATGTACAAGCATAGCTCGAGATGTGAATTTATCTTCATCGTTGCGTCGTCAGATGAACTGCAGCGATGTTCATTCGTACCACATAAGTGGGCATCATGCAGCTAGACAAGATTTTGGAATCATCCCAACGTCTCTGGAGCACGGATTGTCCTTAAACTACTAGATAATCATGAACCAGTGCTGGATGGTGCTAGATAGGACGTGATTTCGAGATATTCTTGAATATCTTAGCCCATTGTTGTCTCCGTGCCGGTTCCGGAGAGCGTACTTCCGACCGCAGTCGCCACAAAAAGTGAACAGCACGTTCCAGTCATCACCAGACTAAGGTAAAGACTATTTCTACGTAGGTACCATGAGCTCGTATGGTATTGACAGTCAGTTGGTCGGAAAACCATCTCGGTTGCGCATTCAGGGGTAAATTCACCGAAGCGTCGTTCCAGACCACGCGTCGGAACAGAACATCGGATGACTGCGCTTTTCCAGAGCCTCTGCGTCACGTTGGATGATCGGAAGCCTTCCATTGCCCAGTGACCTTAGTACGGGTCCAGGGTTGCGTCAACGGAATCCTACAAGAAGGTATTCACGCAATCGATCGCCGCATTCGCTAGGCGGGGCGTCAGTACGATGAAGCAGTAAGCTCGTCTAGAAGGGCCTGACCCCCTTGCTACATGAAACCAGCACTACAGCAAGCACGTACCAGAATGGAGCGTCCATCCCAAATCACGAGTGGTCTGCCCTCTGACGTGGTCGAGATCCGGGAGTCACGGCAAGATCAGAGTCGCACAGATTCACTAGTGAGTTCGGCTGCTTTCATTCGCTCTTCTTCGTACACGCTGACCATTGGCCTCATGCAGCTCTCAAAATCGTGAGGCAACGTGGCATGCGTTGACCGACAGTCCGGAACAGACGATTCGCCAATCTTATTTCCGCCATGGTGTTGAACCTCGAACGCCTCATATACCTGCAGGCTGAAATATGATCTACATGTCCTAGCCAGTCAGACACGTCCTGACCGTACCTGTCTGGAGCTTTACTACTGGCGTCCGTGGTGTCAACGTTAGTGTTGGCGACGGTCTGTGAATTGTTGAGTAACTGAGGATTTGACTGACAGATTGACTGGTGAACCAAAGCCGTAGCGACGGCGAGGAACAGGCGAGCCGACAGTGCAACGATAGGCAGTACCAATCGACCAAGCGGGTACGTTGAGCATCGTCAAGTTTATAGTAGTACGCAGCTGATTCTGAGGTCAGGTATGAGTTATCATGAAGAGCTACATTTCCAGTATGAATCAAGGTCGAGCAACCACGTTCTATCCCTCAGGACTAAGCCCCGACGACAAATCCTTACCAAACAATGTTCGATCACCAATGAAGAGCTCTGCATGAGCGACCAAGAGAAGGACAAAAACAACCGGCTGGTTGCAGTAACAGATTGAAACTCACGACCGTATGAAGTACCAGAGATTGTGATGTCGGTCGGGTACTACCAGAGCTGCTTCCGCAGAGGGAGAGCTGAGGTTATACCAAAGGAGGAGAGCAAAAAAGAGCAAGTAGCGCTGACCGCGCATGCTGCTAGCCGTCTCATACAATTGATCGACTTCCTTTGCTTTCAGCCAGAACGCGTCTCTCCAGAAAACCAGTCTCCTGTTCATTGAAAGCCGCGACCCTTACATGTCGAAATCGAAGTCATGGTCTCGTGCGAAGCAAGGAGTTGGATTTGAAAAGAGGAAGACATAATACTGGAAGACAGTGGAGATCAAAAGGGCAAACCAGTACTAGGGAAGCAATCCCACTATCCAAATCTGTACGAAGTCATACCGAAAATAGCTTCACCAAACACCGTCTCACAAACTTCTGCTCACCAACGATCCTCTCAACAAACACCAATTCACCAAACATCGACTCACCATACATCGACTCACCAAACATCGACTCACCAAACATCGACTCACCAAACATCGACTCACCAAACATCGACTACCTCCGTGCCCCTTTACCTACTCGAACCAATTTCAACGAAGAAGAGCACCGAGACTGTGACAGGCAGGAGAATGAAGACATATCCTAGTCCAGACAACGGTGAAGGACCTACTCTTGGAGTATCGACAACAATCAAAATTTCTGCAACAAGGATTTAGCCCACGCCTCGTTAATGAAGCAGACATTCCCCAACGACGTCCATTCAAGACCAAGAGATCAGGGTAAGAAGAGCAAAACTGTTTCCACCTCACCAAGCCACATAAGTGAATACCCGGCGACTCGCTGTGTTTGGTCTGGCCAAAAGATTAGACTGGAAAGGGAAAAACCGTTCTCTCCTCGTGGATTCAAAATGACAAAGCCCCCGCCGAATTGCTGTGCTTCACTGGGCTGGAAAGATCAGGCCAGAAAAGACGATACTGTTGCCTCCCCACGAGGTAGAATAACAGGTCACCCGACGGCTCGATATGATTGATTGATCCAGAAGCATCAGGCTAGACTTGCCATGACCGAATTTCCCTCGCCGAGTGAAAGGACGCAACACTGAAGTGCTTGAATGCTTCAAGTCAAGCCGATCCCTCGATCAACCAGGTACGAGACGACCAGGTACTGGAGAAGCCTGAGAGGGTCATTTGACAAGTCTTCGATTGTCAGTAATGAAAATGACAGACACAATTCTCGCAGTCGGTGGCTAGACTGATTCTTTCACTAGTAACTAGGCTAAGAGACCAGGAAACGAGCCTTCGTGAGCAGTGCCCACCTAAGTCAACACCAGTACGACGAACACCTAAAGATCAATTCCGACGTCACATTCTGAAGAACATAAATAAAAAAGCTATACAAGAGGTCTGTTGGCTCAGGGGAAAAAGGGTGGTTGACTTGTGGTATAGAGCCCAGCCTGCCAATTCAGCATCTAATTGAACAGAGCATTCCATGGATGGCCATCAATCGAAGCGTCACCTTGAAATCAGGAATTGGGGAGCAGAAGATTAGTCGGGACTGTGATTGAGCTATATGTGAACCATGGTATACTCATCCTAGCATCGACGAGACACCGATTTACAGGAGAAAGACCGGAGCAAAAGGGAATAGGAGAAGGTGTACACAAGGTTAGCAGCCACCGGCAGGCTTCCACCCCAGATCGTCCTCAACCGGCAGACTCCATGTCACTCGGTGATTACACTGCGGCGTCTATATCTATAGAATGGAAGGTGAGTGAAAGCTGTTGGCTAGCAATTTAGCGTAGAATTGCAATATTATGAAAATTCAGTCATAGTATGAGCCACCTTGGCTATATTCTGTCCTTATCATTGCTCGTATTCCCTAGAGTCTCTTCCTGCATGAAGCCGTGCCAACGAATGTAGTCAAGATGGGATGATTTTTGATACGGTGAGGACGCCAATCATTTCGCAAGCTAGACCCCATTCTAGTGTCCCGATTGGCGTCCTCGTGCTATCAAAAAGCTTTCTCAAAAAGATCTCCCAGGGTATCACAACGCAATCTAACAATGTAGCATGTGGAAGGCGAGATGCGCAGCTTCAGCACGCGTTTCTCGCCCACTATGGCGCCCTCTCAACTCCTTGAAGCGCTATCAAAGCACGACCTCTCCAGCAACCGCACCCACCCTCTCTCCAGCCGTTCTCTCACGAGCTCGCTCCCTGGCAGCTGAACATGACCAACTCACGGCCCGACTAGGCACCGCATACGACTCCGAAACAGCCAAAAAAGCCGGCTCCCTCTCTACTGTCGCCTCGATCCTGCAAAAATATGAAGCAACAACAAACGTAAACCCTCTTTCCCGTTTCCCCTTTCCCTCACAAACTCACACCCTTCCTGACCACCTATAGTCACTCCCTGAGCTCCACGCCCTCCTCACCTCCTCCTCCACAGATCCCACCCTCCTATCCCTCGCGCAGACCGAGCTTCATGAAACCCATGACCTCCTCACAACCCTCATCACCTCCCTCAAAACTTCCCTCACGCCCCCTCACCCATTCGCCCACCTCCCCTGCCTCCTCGAGCTCCGCCCCGGCGCAGGCGGCGACGAAGCCTCCCTTTTCACTGGCGATCTCCTGAACATGTACACATCCTACTGTAAGAACCACAACCTCTCCCACAGCATCCTCTCTCTCTCCAGCGCCTCGGTACAGGGAGGCAGCGACCGCATCCTCGAAGCCGTGATGGAATTCTCCGACGCCGGGTCGTACGGGAGGATGCGGTGTGAGGCAGGCGTGCATAGGGTCCAGCGCGTACCGATTACGGAGACGAAGGGAAGAACGCATACAAGTGCCGTTGGGGTTATGGTGCTACCGAATATAGCACCGCCTACCCCTGGCACCAATAGTGAAGGGGTCGACGATTTCGAAGACCCTGAGAGCGATGGGTATGTGAATACTAAAGATGTGAGAGTAGATACGTACAGGTCTTCGGGAGCAGGCGGCCAACACGTCAATATGACCGACTCGGCCGTGCGCCTCACGCACACGCCCACCGGCACCGTCGTCGCTATGCAAACGTCCCGCTCGCAGCATCAGAACCGCGAGCGCGCGTGGCGGTTATTGCGGGCGCGGATCGCGCAGAAGAAACGGGAGGAGAGGGAGGAAGAGATTAACAAGGTACGGTTGGCGAGTGGGGCGGGGAAGAAGGGGCTGGGCAGGGGGGACAAGGTCAGAACGTATAATTGGGCGCAGAGCAGGGTTACGGATCATAGGTGTGGGTATAGTAGTGGACGGCTGGCGGATGTGCTGCAGGGGAGGGGGAGTTGGAGGGGGTAATGGAAAAGGTGAGGGAGTGGGGACAAGAGAGGGAGTTGGAGGCGATGGTTGAGGAGGAGGAGGCTTTGATGAAGAAGGGGAAGAAATGAGGGTTTCGACTGGATTTAGTTGAGTATACTCACTAATCTAGTCACACCCTATCTTCTCTGCCCTATTGTATCCTATCCTACCCCAACTCACTCTCTCCTCCGAAGAAGTCACAATTTTCGCACACATCCTCTCTTGCCCCACCGTATAATTTTCCAAATGACATCACCTACCCTCGCCTTTCAACATGCACATTGCCCCACTCTTCCAATCCATATACCGACACCTTCCTTCCTAACCACCTTCAACAAGCCCCTTCGTAGACACGAACATCATCAACTGACCCCACGCCCCGCACACAATGTCCAAAGAATACGAAAACCAAGACCCCCTAGTCCTCGCCCACCAAGCGGAGCGTGACCTCAACAGCTACGCGACAAAACAAGGCCTTACTGATTCCAAAGCCGGCGATTCCGGTATTTCCTCTTCCCTTCCCCTCCCTTCCCTTCCCTTCCCCTTCCTTTCCCTACCCCTTCCCCTCCCCCCTTACCCCCCTTCTCACGCCAGTCTAACCCTCCGCCGCGCAGTCAACGAATCCGGCATCAACACAGCCGCGACAAGCAAATACCCCGGCGCGACCGTGCGTACGGGCGCCTTATCCAGTGGGCGTGAAATCGCGCCTGATGAGGGGGGAGTTTAAGAAGGGGGTGGGTTTACGAGGGATAGTGATTTTGAGGGTGGTGGAGTAGGGGAAAGGGGGGAGGGCCGGAGGATAAGCAGAAAGAATATGAGGATGGGGAGGGAGGCAATGATGATGTCGAGGCGAATGTGAGGCAGAGTAAGAAGCCGCAGGGGGATACGGTGCCGACGACGTTTGGGGGAGGGGTGGTGGGGAAGGAGATGTGATTGTATGGATGGTGTGGGTTAGAGACTTGGGGGTGGGGGGCAGAAAATGACGGGGATTTTGTGTGAGGCAAGCTAATATCATGGAAAATTGATGTGCAATAGAGCCGAAGTTTGTATTCTGCTCGCTTGGGTATACGGGATGATACGATGCCTCTACTGGTACTGCGACCTCCCTATCGTCGGCTGTGGGACCTTTCCCAAGTCCAACCACACAGCCATCCTCATTCTCTGGCGTGCTATCCAGCGGCCCTGTGGCACCCTTCTCAATCCTACAATATCAAAGCACTGCAGAGAAAGACTTGCTGCGCATGCTGCTCTTCATCCTCGCACAAGCTCATCGTTGTTCTTCTTAATTCTGCGTTCCACTCTCGGCAGCCTTGCTGACCCTCGCACTCCTCCTTTTCTGAGCAGGCTTCACTGACTCTTGCTTTCTGCCGCTTCTGAATCCCCCATCGCTAGGTTTAGATTTCTTCTTCGCCGACTGCTTCGTCTCTGTGACTGTGCCACTGCTCGATCGAGCTCGTTTGCCGGAGCGGAGTTTGAGTGGTGATTTGTCTGCAATGGGGGCTTTCGAAGGTGGAGGTATCTGTGGTGCTTTTTGAGTCAAAATGTCGACGGTGACGCGGACTGCTTGGGCAGGGGTATCTTCCTTGGGCTTTTGAGAGATTTTCTCGCTGATATTTGAAGCAGGACTCTTCGGTGACGGTGTTGGTTGGGATGACTGCGATGATGCCAAGAATGTGCGTTTGATTATACTATTGGCGACTACCGCTTGTTCGGTCTGAAGGGGGAGCTTTGATCGGGTGTAAGAGACGTGAGGCTGAGTGAGAGCCAGACCTGCGCCGTTGGGATTCACGAAAGGGGGAGGTTGAGGTAGGACTAGATTTGTCCGCGAAGGCTGCAAACCTTCTCTCAATTGAGTGTGCTCGTCTGCGCTGCATGCGAGGCTATCACTCCCTGCGGAAATGATATGCGTATTGGTTTGTGGAGCTGCAGATGCTCGGCGGATTCTGGGCGCGATGTTTTCAAGAGCTGCTGGGGAATTGGTGTTGTCATGGGTCTGGTATTCGTCGGTCAACAACTTTGAGATTGTGAGTCTCCTATCGCGTCTCATTCGACGCTCACTGGTATGAGAATCGGCTGCTCGCTGTGGGCTGCGATTGGATTCAAGCACTTCCTCTGGCCCATCCTCGCTACTTTGAGAGGTATCCGACTCGCTAGGCATATACTCTGATGAGCCAGATGCTCCGTTATGGTATTCGGTAGCTATTTTGTCCGGCTCTGATATTGTGCTGTCGCTATGGGGCAAAGCTCTTTTTGCATTTTTCCTGCCACGGCCATTGGACTGCTGGTGCGGAACAGCCGTGGAGGCGGAAGTCGTGTCGAATGGAGCAGTCTCTTGAATGTTACGACGAGGGTCAGTTGTCTCAATTCTTTTCGTAATGATCTCTGAAGGTGGAGGGACAAGCTTCGGACTTGAAAATACGCCCTTAGTCCCCTTCTTCTTTTCGCGCTCCGACAATGACTTCGAAAGCGTACCCGAGTCATCAACATCACGAAATTTAGGTTTGGCTTTCATAGGCAGTGGCGAGGGGGTGACGTCCGTAGCATATGTACGGTTTGCACTCGGTGAGCGTGGACCCTGTGGGGTGATTGGATTGAAAACTGCGGGTGTTTGAAGCCTGGCCGTAATAGATGAAGTTCTTTGAAGATTTGGTGGAGTTGGATCTACTAAGCTGACTTCATCTTCTGGAGCGATTTCGTTATGATTGCTCGACGTACTCTTGCGTCTCCTTGCGTCATGTTCTGGTGCAGGATCAAGGATCTTCCCTAGCCACGAGATCCTTTTCCCTTCGCCGCTGGGGTGTAAAGAACTCGCTTGACTCTTTGAGCTGCTGGCAGTATGCTGGCTATCATCGTCCGTCGTAGTATGATCTGGGTCTAACGAGGCCTCGAAAGCCTCTCTTTCATCATCTAAAGGGTTCGTATGTTGCGATATCTCCGATTCGCTCATGGATTCTGAAGCACTGCTACCATCTCCACAGGGACCTTTGTGATCAGGCCCTTCTCCCCGAAAAATACGCTCGGGGACTCTTTCAACCGGAGTAGGATCCTCAATCGGTGCATCAGTCTGTTCGCAGCTCAAATTCGTTGATGGTAGTCCTTTCTCGATCACTGTATGATGCTCTTCGTTAGATACAAGGCTTGCGTAATCTGATGGTCTGTTTGCTTGTATTCCTCCATCATTAACTACGGGACTCAGAGGCTCGCAATTCTGATCCAGAAATGTTTTGGCTAGTCTTGAGGTCACTGGAGGGGTTGACAAAGTCGCTTCACCAGAGGCAGGAATCTGATCCACTGCAGCATCAAGTGTTCCATCTGGAACACATCGCCTTTCTTGATAGACCTTGATCGGCGTTGGTGGTTTTTGAGATGTCAATGCTGAAATCGAGTCTCCGTTTGAATCCTGACGAACATCAGTGAGTGGTAAGGCAACTTTTCCTTGACTGAATTGCGGAGTGGGGACAACTGCGATATGTTAGTGAAATACAACGAATAGACCATCACATGTGACTAACATTTGGGAAGGCGAGTGAAAGTATCGCTATCATCCCAGCTCAAGCCGGTTTCTGGATGATAATATTTTTCAGGAGGCGTCACGTCTGCTGCAAATGTTGGCTCATTTGAGGGCAAAGCCTTTATGTAGTTGTGCCATTCAGTGTCTCCTTTCTTGTCAACGGACCTGTTCACTGCGTTCTCAAATGCTTGCTGCACGACTCCTACATTCAGCGGCAATGGTGATCCGTATGTGGCCGCAAGAGATAACGGTGTTGCCTGCTGGAGGGTCTGGTAATCCAGAGCAATCATATGACCTTTGCTATCCATGACTGAATAGCAAGTCAACCCTCTCTCTTTGTAGAAGTCGTACATGTAACGCTGAAAAGAGAGAACCCCAGGAACTCGTAGACTGTCAAGGAAGCGCGACATTTTGCTCTGATTGCCGAGTGTAGAGTATTGCAGCATTATGCGCTGAACTTCAGTAGGTGAGATGGGCTCTTTGTGATTCTGCCCCTTGCCTTGAAGCCTGTAGAGCATAAGAGTATCAGTCCTTCTTCTGTTGTTCTCCAGCAAAGAAAGGGGCGCAGACCCGTGTTCCATCTCTGTTCCCCCCGTGGGCTGATCGGGCGCAGGCTCTGCGGAAGACATCTTGGGCGAGCGCAGATGCTGGGTCGCCTTGCGAAGCTGTACTGTTCTTGGATCAACGGGTGCTGGTGTGGCGCGTGGATTCGAATCAGCCATTCCGACAGGAGATGAATAGCTATTCGAACGAGTCTCAGCAGGATTGTGATTCACTCCTCACGAGTCGAGTTTCCAGTAGGTGCAATTTGAAGAGTTCTCACTCGGATTCGGGGGAGGTGAACCAGAGGAAGTTTGCATGATATGAAGTCGCGTGCTTGTTGACAAGAGGTGTAGTGTTTTGCGTCGCGGGGCAAGTGGCAATACGTGTCAAATGGAGGGTGTTTTCCACTCACAATCCTTCTTCGCGTGAATGACACATCATGGAATCAAGAAACGAATACGCAGACGAAAGCCAACAAGACTAAGAGAAGTTGTTGCACGACCTAGTGGGGTTAAACGTGAAGTACTGAGGTCGCCATCATGCACAGATGACGGCAACTATATTTGAAGATGGTGAATTGCGATGCCTCCTGTCCAATACTCTATACTTCATAATTAACGCACATCATCTGACTGCTGAGAAAACGATGATTGTCATTTGTATTCGTCCGTGTGTTGTTTCATTACCTCCATGCCTTTGCCATACCTCCCATTTGTGTTTTCGCAACTAATTATGCACTGGCCGTTGAAATGGAACAAGACACGTCCAGATCATATAGGTATTGCATTACCAATTTGCCCACTGACGTCTGCAGGTGCACCTAGCATTCTGCGGTGAAGGAAGTATTAGTTAGTGTAAGTAGGAAGGGAGGACTCGCGGGCAAAGGAAGCTTAACACTGACTTCTTGCCCGTGTCCGTCGCACAGCAACCACAAAAAATCGAAGCAGGCCAGCAAACAATCTGAAACTTGTCATTGGACGGTCATGTGCACATTAATGGCGTGGAAGGCTCACAGCTGCTGCTACGGCCGTGAAGAAGCCAATGGTAGGACCGACCACCTTACAATCTTATAATCTATAGGTTAGTATCTCTTACTCCAATGACGAGAGAGAAGGCGTGGAGAGACAGGACCCGATTATCAGACGAGCACTTACGGCAGGGATTCTGGTCTGTACCACACTGGAAGCAGATGACGGGGAATGGGAAGCAATCCATTGTTGCCGATAAAGTCAAGCTCAACGCTGGCTTGGAAGGTAACGGAGCGGGTAGGATCGTAGGATTGATTGAGTGATTTACAGGAATCCGAAAAGGATCTTCTAAATGCAAGATCCTGTACGGGATAACATGCTTGCTGCAGCGATGACGTGGACGTGGAGCGGATTTCTTTATGATGATATGTACGCCTGCGTGATGTGATATCAATCAGACCATCGTGCCACCTATTGGACCTCTTCCTCCCTCGATTCAGGCATTCTTCTAGTATACACATCTTGAAGGAGTACAATTCTTATGCACGCGCATCTTCATGTACGTGCTCTGATGTTCAACGCAGTCCACCGTTTAGGGGCATTACGTCAGGGCGCGGCGCCAAGGAACATCTAGCTCGTATTGTACCGTAACGGGACGCAACTTTAATGCAAAGGGAGGTCGGTTAGAGGTCTTAGGGGGGTTTTCCAGGGCCTAGACCGCGGTCGATTTCTCATTTAAGGCTTTTACGTTGCAACATCGCGCCGGGGAGGTGCATAGGTTCCATAGGCTGCCTAGGCTACATTCCCGTAGGCTCTCGTTGCTACGCTGTCTGTCTTGCTGCGTCATCCTCATCTTTCCTCTCACCTTCATCACCATTATCCATCCCTCAAGACACGAATACCATTATTGTTGAACGGTTAGGGTCGGCCTGCCGGGAGAAAGAACAACCTACGATGGGAATTACGTTGGGCGATCGCCGCTTCCTCGAGTCAACCACTCCTTGACCTTCCTTTCCTTCCTCGCACCAATATTGGAACAGCGAGCGTCCCAAAGTGGCCATGCAGGCACCTCCTCGAGCTAGTTGAGCATCCTTGGCAGCTTTATGCACGAATCGTGTCATCTGCAGCAGGAATTGTTGAACAGGCTTGGGAATAAAAGCTGGCCCTCACGTGTCCACAAATTTCGCAATTGCCGCTACCCTCTCGCTTTGGACTCTCCCCACAGCAACGACGACGACTGCAAGAGTGAAAATGGACATCAGCTCCCTTCTCTCTCCGCAAGAGTCCCCTACCGCGACCCCACCGCCAGCAGCCAAAAGTCATGCCAAGAAGACGTTGAAGCCGCGTGGCTCCCGATCATCAAATCTCAACCACTCCGCGAACACCAGTACACCCCACAATCTTCCACAGAATGCCCCATTACAAAGTCAGGCACTCGCCTCATCCCCTCCGAATGGAAGTCCAGTTCCTGGTCATCGTCTAAGTGTGAGCTCGACACCTTCAGCCGACGGCGGAAGGGCCTACAGACAGCCATCTACTGCTGGTATGGATACACTGGCAGACCTTGCATCAATGCAGCATCACCAACAGACAGCAAGAGCAAATGCTACGGGGATGCGCAGCGCAGAAACACTTGTTGCCACTGCTCTTCCAAGCCTACAAAATATGACAAGATCGGAGGCTACCTCGAGGCTCCGCGCAGGTTCATTTGACGTCACAATGACTGATTCTCCACAGCTGACACCAACGCCTCGCATCTACTTCTCCAAAGCTCTGTCCGAATCCGACCTTCAAACCATCACCGAAGCAGGAAACCACATCCTCCAAAATCCCTTCTCGTCCGATTCCTACACTCAACTCATCAATCTCCTTCACAAAGGTCTGTTGAGTCATATACGCCTCCAGTCATCCTCGAAAACTTCGGGCGACCCTCATTCGTACGAGCTATTACGGGATTTGCAGAGCGCAAGAGAAGCCATGAGCGCACGCTTCGCTATTGGTGAAGATCTTTGGGCGGACTGGATACAAGATCGGATATTACTGGCTACATCGTTTGAAGACAAGCTTTCCATTAAGGAGTTGTGTGAAAAGGCCGTGAATGAAGAAGATACAAGCTCCAAGATTTGGCTTATTTATGGACAGTGGATGTTGTCAGAGTGCCATCGATTGTCATCCCGAGAGGAGAGGGCTGGTACCGCAAGAAATGGTCACCTTACACCGGACGAGGAGAGGGTGATGGCTGCGGAACTCTTCGGTTGGCAGCAGGTCCTCAGTACATGGCAACGAGCCACGCAAGGGACAATGTGGCGTATTAATGACAGCCATCAGCTCTGGGATCAATACACCGACCTCCTCTTGCAGGATTTACAAGCCATGCCACAAAGACCTCAACCTGAAGCAATTGCAAGAATGCAGCACTGGTTCATGAACCGTCTCCAGATTCCGCATGCTACATGGGATCAAACGTCGCAGAAACTCTCTACCTTCATGTCCACGCATGACAATGCTAATTGGGAACCGACGATGGTGACCGCAAACCGCATAGGTGCGGAAGCGAAGCACAAGTATGAAATGCGTGATTTCAAAGAAATCAATGTTCTCCGCGCAAGTCAAAAGGGCGACTCAGAAGCAGAAGTGCAGGCCTTCAGCGAATACATCGATTATGAGATGAGTCTAAGCCGCAAAAAGAATTCGTTCAGTGTCGAACTCACGAAAGCACTCTATCAGCGCGCGCTACTCAGATTCCCTGCTCGTACCCAGTTGTGGGAGTCATACATCATGTTTTTGAATGAAGAAATAGCTCATCACGCTCAACAAGACCTGCCAATGCTTTCGGTTCTGTACAAAGCCACTCGTCATTGCCCCTGGTCTGGAACACTATGGGCGCACTATATGCTGGCAGCGGAGATTGCCGACGTTCCCTTTACGGACATCAGTGATATCAAGCACAAAGCAACCAGCTCAGGCATCTCAGAGCTAAATGAGATAGACGAGTTGCTCAAGGTTACTACTGCATGGTGCAATTACCTTAGGCGACGCGCTTTCAAGCCAGGCTCTACGGACGAGGAGATAGACGTTGCTGAGGTGGGTATTCGCTCAGCTATCGAGGACGTAGAAAATGTCGGCCGGAAGAAATATGGCAGAGACTATCCGGGAGATTCCGAGTATCGTTTAGAGAAGATCTACATCAAATATCTGAGTCAGGCGCGTAATTGGCATACTGCGCGAGAGACGTTTCGAAAGTTGATACCAAGGAAAGGCCATGACTATGATTTCTGGCTACGTTTCTACGTCTGGGAGATGATTACATGGTCAAAGCTATCTTACGATAGCAATGCTGACACAGGAAGATTCACCAGGCCCGCAGAAGCTACCAAGGCTCTTCAGCAAGCCATGAGGAGAAATGACCTCGATTGGCCCGAGAAGATTGTGCAAACGTATCTGCATCATTGTGAGGACCATGAGGACGCTCCGCAGCTGCAGTCCGCACACGTCGATGTTTGGAAGCAGAATCAAGTGATCCAGGAAAGGAGGGCAGAAGGAAGCGTACGAACAATACCAAAATCAGCTCGTACAGCAACAACAACAATCGCAATCATTCGAAGCTAGCAAGTCGCTTGTCGATGGTGATGAAACGGATGTTCTTGGGAAAAGGAAACGAGTAGACGATGTAGAGGAGGCACCCAGTAAGAAGACTCGACCTGATGAGATACCCTCAATAGAGCCTCAAATTCAGGAACAGAGCCTTCCCGAGCC
Source organism: Bacidia gigantensis (assembly GCF_019456465.1). Taxonomy (NCBI): domain Eukaryota; kingdom Fungi; phylum Ascomycota; class Lecanoromycetes; order Lecanorales; family Ramalinaceae; genus Bacidia; species Bacidia gigantensis. The sequence goes on from NW_025408602.1 coordinate 1,829,657, forward strand.
ATCACTTCTTAAGCGTGATCGAGAACATGCAACGGTAATTGTCAAGAATCTACCCGTTGACACAACGGAGACCAGAGTCCGCCAATACTTTCGAGATGTAAGTGCATCATCAGCTAAATCCATCACGTATCCTCTCTAACATTGGTCTAGTGCGGGAAAATCAATAGCCTAAAGCTCCTTCCTGAAGACGAAAGGAAATCAATGACAGCGTTCATTGAATTCGAGTCGAAAGAAGATGTATTAACAGCTCAGACGAAAGACATGAAAACATTCGACGGCAACGACATAGAGGTGCAGGTTGGCTCTGACACAACTTTGTATGTCTGTAATTTCCCTCCGGCGGCGGACGAAGCCTGGATAAGGGACAAATTCGACGAAGTGAGTCTTGTGATTTAATTGAGCGAGATACATTTGCTAATTCTCGGCCAGCATGGTGAGATCGTTGATATTCGCTTTCCTTCCCTCAAATACAATACGCACCGTCGATTCGCCTACGTGCAATTCAAGCTGTCGAGTCAGGCTCAATCTGCGGCAGTCCTTGATGGCCAGACTCTTGACGGGGATCTAAAGCTTGTTGCCAAGATATCGAACCCCGCTCTCAGACAAAAGCGGCAGGGGGCAATGTACGAAGGCCGAGAAGTTTTTGTTATGAATATACCCAGCAGTGCCAACTGGAGGGACCTGAAACAATTCTTTTCTCAACATGGATATGTGGACAGCGCAAGAATACCGAAAAAGTTCAATGGGGTTTCCAAGGGTTTCGGCTTTGTGGTCTACAGAGACAAAGAAGGCGCAGAGAAATGCTTAGCTTTAGACGGTAGCGAATGGCAGGGACGAACCATCAGCGTAACACCCTCAACCAGTGACACAAGCCAACGCCAGAATGAAATAGTAGCATCAAGGTCTCAACAGACCACAGCGTCACCATCTGCTGACATCTCAGCCCTCGACGAGGATGCGAACCGCGCCACCTCTCCAGGTCCAGCAGCAGACCCAAGCAAGAAAAGGGAGATCCAATCCCGCACTTTCGCACTTCTCAACATCCCCGATACAGTCAACGAAGCACGCATGCGGAAGCTAACGGAACCGCATGGGAAGCTCATCCGCCTGATCCTGCGTCCAGATCATCAGGGCGCCATCATCGAGTACGCAGAACAAGCGAGTGTGGGAAAAGCTTCTTTAGCGCTAGAAGGATGGGAAATTCATCCGGGGAGAAAGTTGAAAGTGGGAACTTTGGGCGATTTGAAGGAACAAAAAGCCGAGAAGAAGTATGACAAGATTCCGACAGGTCCGAAAAAAAATGTTACATTGCCTATATCGAGCCAAGTACGACGACCTGGTATTGGAGCAGGCAGACGTGGCGGCAAGGGTGGGCTAGGGTTGAAGAAGAGTGGTGTCGGCTTGGATGGGGATCGGGCAAAAAGCAATGGCCAGAAAGTGGAGGAGGAACGTGGTAATGATGAGGAAGAAGGTGGGGATGGACAGGGAGATAGACGTAAAGAGCAGGTAAAGCCGAAGAGCAATGCAGATTTCAAGGCGCTTCTGCTGGGTGGATAGACGGAGTGACTAGCCGGCTGAAGAAGGGAAGATTGGTGGCTTTACTGCTTGATTGCATGATATGGGATTGATTGGAGGTGGATGCAGGCTTTGATGTGCATTTAGCAAGCGTGCGCTATTTGCTTTGTATAACTGACTTTAACAAGAAATTCATCAATTCAATATCCACATCAGACGACTGTCTAATGAAGTTGATATTGTGGAAGCCTGAAATCAAATCAAGGATTTCCCGTTCGAGCCTTGAAGTTGCGGGTTAGCTTCCGGGGGCTCTCCCGGGGAGGATCTAGCGCCATGGATCGGTTGCGCCGCCGGGGCTTAGGGCTCTCACTAGGGGGTAGCGGTTGTTTACGTCCTATTTTTAGCGCAAAATCGATCAGCAGCAATGACGAGGCCATAGAAACAGCATCGGAAGCTGTGTAGCTGTGCGATACTCAGCAAGAAAAGAAGACACTGATCTCCTCGACGGTCGCGGACTGACCGTCCATTTCGGAATGGCTATTTGATGTCATGCGTCGATCTGCAAATTCCCCTGCCACCTCGTCCTCCAGCCCCCTCAGAATCAGGCTTCGCCAATGCCGAGCAAGGAGCTTACCTCAAGCTTCTTCAACCAGCTCTCTCCTCCATCCCTCTTTCAGCCTCATCCATCCTTCTATTCGACCTAATTGAGGTGAACACCACCAAGCAATCTCGTTTACTACCCACGAGGTCCCGGAGACTTTCATCTCTACCTCGCCTCTCCAAATCTCAATTCCCTAGTTGAACGGGCAAAGTAGGGGCATGATGGCGACCAAAACCATGACCGCCCTCAAAGGCAGTCACACGGCTGGTATATACGCTGATATGACTGTGGATGGACCTGAGATCGGCACCCTCGTCGTGATCATTGATCGAGCCAAGAATCTTCCCAATCGGAAGACCATGGGAAAGCAAGACCCATATTGTGCAGCAAGACTCGGGAAAGAAGCCAAGAAGACGGAGACGGACAAGAGAGGAGGACAAACACCTCGATGGTAAGGAGGACCGCACTTGAATCAATGATCTCCGCTGACATTCACAGGGACCAGGAGCTTCGGTTCACTGTCCACGACTCCCCCGATTATTACAAGCTCAAAGTCTCCGTATTCAATGACGATAAGAAGACCGAATTGATCGGAGAGGTTTGGCTTGGGTTAGAAGATATTGTTGTGCGAGGAGGCGGACAAAACGATCTATGGCATACTCTCAGTTGCAAAGGACGCTATGCAGGTGACATTAGGATTGAGCTTACTTATTACGATACCCGGCCCAAAGACAATAAGGTGGAGGATCGCAGACAGTCTACTCCAACTGAAGATACGCCAGAGGCTCCTAGAGAAGGACTCAGCGGACCTCGTCAACCTCGTCCGATGAAGCGACGGCCCTTGCCTAGGAATCCAACAGAAGCAACGCCGCCATCTTCTCATCCTCAAACCCCTCAAAGCATGCATCACGAGCAACCCCCTATACCGCAGCAGCGTCACGTAGAGTCTCCAGATGATTACCAATTCTACACGCCTCCCCAACAACCTCAACACCATCAATATCAAGAGCAGTCTCGAAACGACCTGCCGGACATTGATGATGGATACTCTGCACATCAGGGCTACAGTCCTCAGCAATATTCTCTACCACCATTGCCTGTACGCTCGTCACCTCTCCATCAAGTCAATCCGCAACCACCTCAAAACCTCTATCATGACGAACTGGAAGATAACGTGTACCCTCCGCAAATGCCACAGCATCACCATCACCGTCAACCATATGCTGAGGAGGAGGATGACAGCGCCACTCACTCATATATTGAAGATCGCACCACTCTGCCTCAACAGGGGCTTCCAAGGCCACAGCCACAGAGATATCACCAAGTTCAGAAACAGCTACCCATTACACCTCATGGCACAGTCTCTTCGCAACAGCAGAGGCCTACGAATTCAGTAGATTCATATGGCACCTACGTGAGCTCGCCACCTAGCTCACTACGTCACGAGTCTCCTGAGACTTGGTCTGATCAAGGCAATGGTCTTGATGATGACGATGGCCCACCTCCTCCTCCGACCCATCGAGAAAGCAGCTCCCGTTCTTTGCCTCAAACGCCCCAAAATAGCGATCTACGAGGATACGCAAGTGCTCCCGCTCCGTCTCCCTTACAAGCTCGCAATCAGAGAACGAGCATCTCCCACAGCCCACTATCACAGGTACATACGGTCCAAGCCAACCCAGCGGGCATGCTCTCAACTTCACCAAGTCCTTATGAGCACTCTCACCATTCCAACTCTGCATCATCTCGACATTCCCTGCCCCAAAACCGCCAGCGGCAAACGCACCCGCCAGTCAGAGAATCGATGCCATCAAGCCTGGTTGCCGGCTACGAAGCTAGAGCTACCCCAGATGAGGAGAGCGTGTCATCCGATCCTCGTCACATCGAACCACATCCTCACTTCTTGCAACAGATACCTCGTGAGCAACAGATGTCTGAGCCTGTCTTGCCAACCCAGAGACAAGTTCTTGCGCAGAGGCAAGTCCCTCTCAATGCAATACGTCCTGGGCTTGATCCACGAGGACATCGGAATTCAGTCCCTGTACCAGGTATGAGACCGGGCATATCTAATCCAGACCTTCGCACGCCTAAGCGAAAGTCCGTCAGTATTCAACAACCTGGCTCAGCTCCTCACGAACGCCCACAGTCCGACCTTCCATTTTCCCCAGACTCCTTCAACACCTTCAATCCACAGATAGACTCCGCAAATACCATCAACCAAGCCGGTCCCGCCTACACCACCCCCGATCAAGCGCGAGAAGCGGCAGTTCAGCACGACCGCGACCTCCAGCGCGGCGACGGCCCCATAATCGGCAACGACGGCCGCGTCATCGACCCCTCCGACCACCTCCCCGCTGACACATGGGCGCCTGAACCCGAACAGAAAGCCCCGAAGCGCGGGCCCGAAGTCACGCTCAGGTTCAAACATAGCCCTCAATCATCTGCGCGTCCTATGCCCCAACCCGCCGCCGCGAGAAGAGCCCCGCTCGCGGAAGCTCGACCAAATGCCCTGCCCATGCAGCACCCTACCATGCCACAACAGACGCAATCTTATAGTGCGGATAATTCGCCCGTCTCATCTTCCGCGCGGGCGAGGCTGCAGAAGAAATCACGCGTCGGTATGGGTATGGGGGCCCCGAATTCTAGCCCTGTTGTCCCTACTCTCGAAACTGCTGCCGCTGCGCCTAGGCAATTCCCCACCATGCCGAGGCATTCAGCGTCGGACTACCCAATACGTGAGCGAGAGAACTATGGCTTTATGGGTGGCAGTCCAACGTACGGTGGTGATGGGAGGTCGCCTGGTGGTAGTGGAGGGGGAAGGGCACCCCCTGTGCCGATGAAGGTGCCAATTGGCAGTGGACAGGAGGATTGGGGGAATCCGGCTGATAGGGCGTTGAGCGAGGAGTTGAGGGGGATTGATATTGGTGTTTCTCCGCACTCTCATGTTGGTAGTGGTGGAGCGCAGGCTGGGGGTGGGAGTGGGCACAAGGCTAGGGTCAGGAGATTCGGGTTTTAATGGACTTTGTGGATCCGGGCGAAGGGGGAAGGGGGCATAGCAAGGTCGATTGACATATACGCTTCGTGGTTGTGTAATAGGGTGGGATGAGATGGGATGGGATGGCAACAAGTGATTTATATGCACGCACATAGAACTCGCATACATGCATGCATGTCCTGACTAGTTGGCTAGGGCAGGGCAGGGGTATCGGTTGGGAGGTATAGCTGTAATCTATCTATCTATTCTACACTGTATGAAGACATGAGAATCCTTATCCACACCATTTCATCCATATCATCAGCAAACAAAACACCACTGCCATATCTCTGTCTCTTGAATTTGCTACTCTATGGCAATGCGAGGTAAGGTGGACTAGGGATGGGTGGTATGTGACGATTTTTACTTACAAATTATTGTATTCGTACATATAATCGTCCATCGCATATTCTATTCCAATTTTTCGCGATCCGCCTTCCCGACCAAAATTCCTCACACGTGTCGGAGGAAGTCTGTGGATGCCCGCTCGCGTCGCGTCAGAAATCATCGCCTCGTGGCTGAGATGGGCTGGTGAGGAGGTAATTGGCTTGCTGCTGCGTGTCAGGTGGCACCGTGTTGGTGTGGCTGGCTGGTTGGGAGGATGGGGTGGGGTGTGGTGGTGTCTGTGGGTTGACAAGAGAAGGGGCGTTTGGCGGATATGTGAGGACCGGTGGGACTGTTGAGGAAAGAAGGCGCTGCTATGCTCATCTCAACCCCACTGTAGGGGCTGAGAAGGACTGCTGCTTCCGGTATCTGTCACAGCAGCGGCGAATTCCAATCCTAACGCCAGTCTCTATCGTCAATGCTCCGGACTGGCTTTTGTGGCCACTTTCTTTTCCTTCATGCTTCGCTTGTGCTTTCCACTCCTCTCCCCCGCCGTTTTTCCTTCCTCGCTCTCAACACTCTCAGACAACTCCCATGTCACCAGATTAATACCCCCCACCAAATCTCAATGATATAACCTACCCTCAGCCACTCTTACTCCATACACAAAGCGTGATCCCCCCCAGCACGCACGCCATTCCCACCCACGTATCCCTCTCGATGATCTTGCCGTCCGCATACCATTCGCCCAGCACAGTAAACAGGAAGGCGAGCGAATTTACTATTGGGACTGTAAGGGAGAGCTCTATTCGCCCCCAGTCAGCCTACGAACTTTCCTTGAAATCGTATCCAGAGTGAAACAAGAGTGGATTGGAAGGGGAGGTGGGAACTTACCACTACCCCCCACCAACAAGAAAAACCACACACTCCCTGTCAAATTGATAACCAATGGCACAGCGTACCCCGGACTCCTCAACAAATCAACGACTGTCCAAGCCGCCTTCACCACCCTATACCTGACCCAATCGAGCTTGCTGGTCTGAGCACGCATTTCAAGGGAGGAGAGAGAGGCGTGGGGCGAGGGTTTGAAGTTGACGGCGCCCCGTCGGATGAAGGGTGTGGTGAAGCCCCAGGCTAGGGATACGAGGAGGACGGCGAGGATGTAGTTGAATATTCGTGGAGGGGGGGGGAGGAGAGGAGGGGGAGTCGGTGGCTGGCATTGTGGTTTGGTTTGGGGGTAGGGTGAGGGAGTGGTCGAGGTGAGTCGAGGTGCTGGGGCAATGGATGTGTTGGAGATAGGCCGGGCGTGGTGATGGTGGTGCTGCCGTGGGGCTGGGCGTGGAGGAACGAGAGACGGGGAGAAGGAGAAGGTCGTGTAGCTCTAGATTGCGTGCTGTAAAGTACGAGGTCAAGGAGATCTGGCGTTATGCGTGGCTTCTGTGAGATCAATGGATCGTCGTCTATATTGTACTCTGATGGGGATGATACTTAGTACGGAAAGGACGCCAATCCAATCGTCACCTCGGCCTCATCCTGATCCGTAGATTGGTGTCCTGGCCGTATGAATTTTGTTCCCAATGTAGATAGGTTGCATCCGCTGGTACAGCCTTGTTGTTCATTCATGGAGAAGATTCGTCAAAAGGATGGATGGAAGCATTGATGGGTACGGGATGAAAATTCGCCATGAGCTTCAAGGATGATGATGATTCAGGTTTGTGGAGGAGACTATCTGCTTACCACCCTTCGTCTTATTCCATGGTTTACTTTTGATGACCAGCAGTCATCGATCGGCTCCCAATGAGCTTTGCTGATGATATGGATGCAACAAATCTATTATGGACATTGATGACGCCAGACCCTTGGGCAGCTCTCTTCCATACTGATACTCGCCAATGATGCTCGAGCACTCAAGTGTTCTTTCTCAAGCTGCTGGCTTTGGCTTGGACGGATTCTCATCATCGATGGCAAGGGGATGACTTGGTCCACCTATTTCCTCTATAAATCATAGAGGTGTTCGCTTCTCCACTCGTTTATTGGTCAACAGTTGCGTGCGCTTATGACTGAATGCCTGACCTTGATACCTACCTCGCACGCGGCTTGGTGCCCACTGGTCAGTCTACCTGCATCAAGTATAGCTCATTGTGAGAGACTCTCTGAAGAATTGGAGAACGTTTTGACGTAAATATGTTTTTCGGCAGCATGCAGCCAAAATCGCTTCGTCTGATGAGCCTGATGAAAGACCACGTCGCTATTCGCATTTTCAATCTCCTTCTTCTGTATCGAGAAAGATTAATGAAGTAGCAACGGGAGTGAAGCCCTCTATTCTATCAGAGAAACGAAAAGAAAACAATTCATCTCTTTTGGCAAGAATGGTAGACCATCGTGGGCCCACAATAAGACAGTTGGATGATTTTTGGCTAGACTTTTACCCAACTGGTGCTTAACCATGCTAGGAACCATGATCCCCTGCATCTTTCTTAAAGTCTCTGCGTTCTTGGAGAATCTTTGTAAGAAGTCTCGTTTCATTCGCTTGATACCTTTGCGCTGTGAGAAGGTAAGGCTTGTTGATTTGCGCTTTGGCATTCTCCCCATTCCATTCGAAAATACGAAAGCTTGTTCTGACGAGGACGTACATGATTCGACCAGTGCCTTACTTCCGAAGGTCCGGCATAAAGTGTGGGTTGTTCTAGAGCGAGCAGTGAAGAACAGCACAAGGCCTCGAAATCACAAAACAAACTGTCATTCACGCATCACCGCTTACAAAGATTAGCACACGGGATCTATTACCCAATAGGCAAATGCATGCATGCGAGCAGAAAGAGTAAAAGCCTATGCCATTCACGTAGTACATCACACGTGCCTGAAATTCAGGCGGATAACAACGGGCCTATCAAGACGCGTCGTCAACTTCACACCGATATGCCAGCAATCCGTACGAACATACTCTCGGTTGTACAGCCACTCTAGAACATCGGCCTTGCTAATACAAATATGATATTCAACGTCGGGAGTAGAAGACAATGCTTTTGACTCCCAGATGGGACAATTTTTTGCTGGTGGCAAACGCGTATCAAGTGTTAGGTTACCTCGTCGGGGCAGCATTTGACAGAGTGAAGTGTAAGGGCAAACGCGTCCTCACTCAAATAATAACACTCTTCTGCTCCTCATTTCCCTGCCTTCTTCATATCCACTTCCTTCCAACTTCATCCATCTTCATCATCTTCATCTTCGTCTTCATCTTCATCTTCGTCTTCATCTTCGTCTTCGTCTTCATCTACGTTAATATCTTCATCTGCATTCCTGTCCATATTATCATCTATCTTCATCCACATCCTCGTCCAATAACATGGATTTTATTAGTTCGACAACAATGAATCACGTCGCAAATGAGACTCGGCTCTCACAAGCGTACCTTGTCGTAAGGCAAACTGCTCTTTGTTTCTGTGCAGTTCTGACAGTGCTCCAAGTTCGAGCACGTGATAAAAGGCCTAAGAGGCGATGGACAATATGTCATGCCGAGCCAGGACACTATTGTTGAAGCGATGATGGTTGTTTGTAGTGGAAAAGTCGATAAGAGCGCCTTGTGGGATGAGGCGTGGACAGGTGGGGCAAAGACTCAGAGGAAGATGGACGAGGAGCAAGTTCCGAGACTCATTGACGAGGCTTATGAGAAAGGCGCCAAAGAGCAACATGATAAGGACTTAGCTTTGATGAACGAAAACTTCAAAGAGTACGATGATAAGATACAGACTCTGCGAGATCAAGTGAAGGCAAACGAGAGCACTATAGACTCACAGAAAAGTGAGATCACCTGTCTGCAGACCCAAAATGGGAATCTTCGTAATTTCGTCAACCAGGAGCGCGTTGAAAAGGAACTGATCCTCGAGCGTGTCAAAAATCAGGAACAGAATGAAACTGAACACCTTGCCCTATCCTACAAAGTTGCACAGAACAACCAGACATTCAATAGAGAGATACGAAAGAGGCAGGAGAGAGAAAGAGAATGCACCATCCGTGCATTCAAGCAGTACAATGAGTTCTGGCAGCAGAAAGTGGCCGCCCTCAATGAGCAGATCGACAGTCACATTTGTGACCATGAGCCCTGCGAGCGGAAAGTGCTCTCCTTGATCGACCAAATTAGCAATCACACGTGTGATCATCAATCCTGTGAGCAGAAAGTGTCCTCCTTGACTGCGCAGATCAACAATCACACTTGTGATCACGAGCCCTGCCGGCAGGAAGTGCTCTCCTTGAACAACCAGATCAACAATCACAATTGTGATCATGATGCATGCATCAAGTGCTGTGACAACCTTTCCAACCAGCTCGCCGCAGAACAGTGCACCAGGAACGACCAAGCTCAGGAAGAGCAACGCCTACAGGCGGAGATCTCAAGGCTGCATGCAGAAATCAACGAACTGTCGAAGAGCGCCGGGCGAATCAAGGAGAACCGTAAAACAATGAATCAGCACGTCAAAGAAGAGCTGGATGCCTTGCAAAATGTTGAATTCGAGAATAAACGGCTACAAGGGAACAATCTACAATTATGTCAAGAGCTTCGAGAGGCAAAGGAAGAAATCGAGCATCTTAGGACACAGACTGAAGCATATGTCAAACAGTTGGTCAGCCAGATAAAGACAGATGATATGATAGAGCAAATGTCTGGTATGAAGACATGACCACCAAGGCAGCATTGATAGACCCAGCTTCGCGGTAGGGGGCGAGCAAAGCCGATTGGATGATGGTCTCAGATGAGATGACCATTGCCTGCGAGATGAAGAGTGAGACGATGAATTTCATGACGACCGGCGACATTTCAGCCTGCCACAGGCATAGGCACAACGACCACGACCACGACCATCACCCCTACTTCCACACCTATCAACCCTTTTCGACAAGTCTTCTCTTCACACCGCGACTCCCGCACACATCACATTGAACCGTCGAGACTGCCAATGTCTCCGATTCGTTATCCTCCTCTTGACCACACTACAGCGAGTCGTCGATGGCAGTAATCGTCTCTGATTCTTCACACTACTTTCACAAACCGCCCAACAGCCAAAAGTGCCGTGTCGATGGCGTCCATGCGCCTCCGCGTCACCACCACCCTCACCATCCTCACCAAACCTCACCAAATCTCACGAACCTCGCAAATCACCACCAACGCCGCGTCGATAGCATATCAATGTGCCTCCGCGCCAACACCCATTCCACCAACACCGACCCCAGCGACCCCATCTCAGCGGCAACTCTCACCATCAACCCTCAACTCCCTCTTGGACCTACCGAAGCAGTTGTAGACCGTTTCCGTGCAGGCTGTTAGTTCAGGAGCGGGCCTTCATTGGCCCTGCTTCTGCTGACGTGCCGCGCGATGTCGGTCTCCTGTGGTGGTGGGGGAAGAGGTGGAGACAGAGGGTATGGTCGGTGCTGGGGTGGTTGGGCTGTGGGGAGGTGTGTGGGGAGGGGGGGATGGGAGAATTGGATGGAGGAGTGGGGTAGGGAAAATACTGAAGGGTGAAAGGAATTTGAGGGGATCTTAAGGGCAGGGGGGAAGGGAAGACGGGGTAGATAGGGTAGAAGAGTGTGGGTAGTCATGGTGAAAGTGATATGGTCTAGTGGATTGAAGTTTTTACGGTGGTTTTAAAGTGATCTTGCTCGGTCTGCGAACGCCCACCATGATAGGGTTGTGGGTTTTATAGTGGCTTTTGCGTGATCTTGCAGGGTTTGCTGTGTCTGCAATGATATGGACATGGAATGCAAAAGTCTTTTTGATCACACAGCTTCACTCCTAAATTGATTGAGATCCCGGGCTGTTCACTTTATACCTAGATCGCTGTCTCTGAACCTGAGGCTATTGTCACAAAGATCTCGTGACCATGTTTACGCCGGCGATGCTACTTGAATAAGCCTTGATGCTGAACGCCATCTCTCGAGTATGTCTCACTTGTAAATAGCCTGAAATGTTCGCAAAGAAGAGATAGGCTTCTCGCATATCAAACAACCGTGTGAGGTTCAGGCTGAGCTTCAACGGTAGCTTCTCTGGATTGAGAGCTAGGCCAAGATATTGCAGGGCCCGTCAGAGGTATTGACAGTCGGAATTTCTTCTCTTGGCAGTCTTGAGATTTCCTCTCATTGATATGATGAGCATCGGCTTTTCGTGTGCTCTTCTGTTTAAACCATACCCTGAAGGATATGAGGCAGGCAATGGTGATGGCGACTGAGACTTCAAGGCGGCTCCAGAAACCAATCAGATCGGAAGAAGCGGTTGCCTTTGTTGAGACGATCAAAATAGCTCGGACAATAGACACCACCATTGTGAATATTGTCAGGCAGAATAATGCACCAAGCCCCAGCTTTTTCCGAGCGTTCAACTGCAGATTCCAGAGTAGCACTATGGGCAAAGACATAACTAGGCGTTTCGTCAGCTGGGCATATCATTTTGAAGCATTGGCGACAATTTGTGTCCTCTGCGTGGTTGACTCACTAGAGATATCTGTAAGAATATCCAGGACTGCAATTACAATAATCGTGATGTCTGAGAACAAGATGAACTCAGGGCCATTGCAACGACCTGAAGAGATTCAGTCTTTCCACCAAAGCATTAAAGAAGCAAAGAATTTACCTTGCATAGTCTCTAATGAATCTTTCAGGAAACATTGCCAGCCGGCCGTGCCTATGGCAACAAGTAGCGATAAAATAGTAAAGGCCATACTGGAAGGCCAAAGCAACCTTTGACTCTCAACATTCCGACCTAGCCTGCGGAAAAACGCCAGGAGAGAGAACTTGATTGACCAAAGGCTGAGATAGTACAGTTGAACATGCACCAATTCGACGTGCATAATACGCAGTATGAGCTCTGCCACGTTGCCTGGGATTGGCTGTATGTCTTCCTTTTGAGCGGCCGCGAATTTCAAGAGATCACGCTGCTGCCACTGGGCGATTATAGCGCTGATGGTAATGAAACTCCAGCTAGCTACAACGAGGGCATCATCCCAAAACAATCTCCGAATAATCTTCGCTTGGATGAAGAGACGGCAGAGTACGAGGGCGAATGTAAGTCCTGTTTGTCCCCATCTTGAAGCCTTCTCGCTGTTAGTACGGCTGACACGATGAAATAACCTAACGATGAGATACCTCGTCTGGCGCCACAGAGCGTAGATATTCCGCTGGCCTCTGAACAAAGGATGTCATTCCTAGCTTATTCAATTAAGAACCAGATATGATCGCAGTTCGAATGATCTTTTGTGAATATGAGGGCGACCTTTCCGGCGCTCTTGAATGGCAAAGACATGCATGTAAACGCTCTAGAAATAAAGGAGAAGCGGGCCAGTCCATTAACGATAGAGATCAGTCTCTCGCAATCGGGCGGACACGAAGGCCGGGGAAAGAGGGCAGCTTAGGCTGATGCTCCTTGAATGACTACCAGAAGACTTGTCTAACCTGTGCCATCGAAATGCAGGCTGGACAGGTCAGCCGAGACAGAAGATTTGCGCGCAAATTGACATCCTGCAGGTAAACATGCGGAACTTGCGTGCTGCCGTACATGCACATGAAAGCAATATAGGCCAATAATTGCCACAATGATGCATGAGATTCTTGTACTTCACGAGAGACTTCGTAGACACAAGCGGGGCTGAAGGCTTTCATCCTTCATGAAATTTTCCCACGATTCCTCGTAAGGTACGCGCAGAAGATATGAGCTCAATAGCCTGATACCTCAGAACATGTTGTGCGGACTGTCTCGATCAGATCCTTCAGAATACCGAGCAGACTGCATCTTCTTTATGCACCAACGAATTGTTCCCCAACATTCACAAATGCAGTGTTTCATCTGCACGGCTATGACCTTGAAGCAGGCGATTAGTTGAGAGCGTCATTTGGGGTTCATGCAGCCTGATGGCAAGGTTGCTGTGCAATGTTGGTTAGACTTGGAGGAGCTCCAGTAGATCAGCGGAGAAAGCGAGGTGAGTGCCATCGTCAGATCGTGATGTGATTGGCTGCTGAAGCATCTTAGTCAGCAAGATCATTCAAGGTCTTGGCAACAATTCTGGCTATAATTCGTTGTTTTTGAGGACAAAGCATTCCTTTTCGAAGCCAGTCGGCATCCTGTCTCGACCCTATCCAAGATCAGAGGATCAAAAGTTGGCAGTTGACGCTCTTCCACCTCACCATGTGTCGCGTTGCATCAACAAAGCAATTGCACCAACGGTAACACTTGTACACTTTGTGGGTAGATGGGATAGCCCATCTTGCATTACTCCAAGCGGGGTCTTGAGGTCGCGATGTCCGGCTACAATCCCTATGCCGACATTGGTCACCAACCGAATGGAGCCCCTCTGCCACCGAACCAAGCACAACCTCGCCCGCCGGTAGCCCCTGGCCCTACTGGCTACCAGCAGGGAACGCCGTACGGGCAAGACGCACCAAATCTCCAGCAAACACCATATGGCGGTCCCCAGCAAGAATATGGACAACCTCCACAGCCCCAGTCCCAAAGCTACTTTCCATCTCAAGGGCAGAACCCTGGAGTGGGGGAGTCAGGTTCAATGGGCGGACTGACTTCGCAAATGGGAGGGATAGGTCTAGGACAGGATCCTGCTGCTGCTCGGCCACAGAAAAAGAAGAACAGACATGCATACCACAATCTTGATCAGCAGACGGTCTCATCACAGGCCTTCAACCAGAGCATGGGCAACGCGCCGCAATATGTAAATCAGGATGATGCTCAAGCACCTCATACTGGGCAGCCGTACGGCGGGCAACCATTCAGCCCTCAAAATGCCGCGGCTCCTTACCAAGGTGGCCCAGCGTCGTTCTCTCCAGGTATACAGCAAGCGGGGAGTCCAGGGATGAAGGGTGTGCCACAACCTAGACCTCCGCCGAACGATCAAGGTGTCTCCGCTCAGGGGAACGTCGACCCGGAGCAGATACCCAGTGTGCCCAGAGCAAGAGACGGTGCCGCAAATTACTATCTTCAGCATGTATACCCGACGATGGAGCAACATATTCCACCACCAGGTGGCATACCGTACGTGGCACAAGATCAAGGAAATTCCTCACCCAAATTTGCACGTCTCACATTGAACAACATACCAGCATCCGCGGATGCTTTGTCAGCTACTGGTCTTCCACTAGGCCTAGTCTTGCAGCCTTTAGCATCATTGCAGGCGGGCGAGCAAGCTATACCTGTCCTTGACTTCGGCGACGTGGGTCCACCGCGATGTAGGAGATGCCGGGCATACGTAAATCCGTTCATGGTCTTTCGATCTGGCGGCAACAAGCTGGTCTGTAATATGTGCACATTTCCTAATGATGTTGGTCCTGAATACTTTGCGCCCACAGACCCGACTGGCGTGAGGGTAGATAGACCACAAAGACCTGAATTGACTACAGGGACTGTCGAGTACTTGGTACCCAAGGAGTACTGGGCGAAAGAACCTGTCGGTCTTCGATGGCTCTTCTTAATCGATGTGAGCCTGGATGCGAATGAGAAAGGTTTCGTACGGGCATTTTGTAGGGGCATTTTAGAAGCTCTCTACGGTGATGATTTGGATTCGGATGATGAAAAATCAGATGAAGATTCTGGTAATACTGATAGGTCGATACCTGCCAGCGGAAAAGTTGGATTTATAACTTATGATAAAGTCGTGCATTTCTACAACTGTCATGTAAGCCAGAGCGCAACCAGACTCCAAACCAAGTCTCTGACAAAATACAGGAAAATCTAGAGAAAGCTCAAATGTTGGTCATGCCGGACATTGAAGAAGCTTTTGTACCTCTAGGGAGCGATGGCCTCTTCGTGGACCCATACAAATCGAAGTAAGTCATTATATCCAATTCATAATCCATTCCAGCTGATTTGTAGGCCAATCATCGTGGGCTTGTTACGCTTATTGCCAAAGCTATTTACTACGCGTAAGGCTCCTGAGCCGACACTACTGCCTACGCTCGAATCTGCGATATCTTCTTTGGCAGCAACTGGCGGTAAGATCGTATGCTCGTTGGCAAGCCTGCCTACTATTGGTCCCGGGAAACTCTTTCTTCGAGACAAGGGTGACTTGCATGGTATTGAGACCGAGAAGAAGCTTTTCCAAACAGAGCATCCGGCATGGCGGAAGATCGCGGCGAAGATGGTTGAGACTGGCGTTGGCATTGATTTTTTCGTTGGTGCGGCAGGCGGCAAATACATGGACGTGGCTACGATAGGTAATCTTTATCCCTCTGCTTTTGTCATTTCATGTCTGACAGCCTCAAGGTCATGCATCCGCGGTGTCTGGAGGTGAAACATACTTCTATCCAAACTTTGTCTCTCCGCGAGATTCCCTTCAACTAGCTCAAGATATACGACACACAGTCACTCGAGAAACAGGCTACCAAGCATTGATGAAAGTCAGATGCTCTAACGGTCTTCAAGTCTCCTCGTACCACGGCAATTTCACGCAGCACACTTTTGGCGCAGATCTCGAGTTTGGCGTGATCGATGCCGACAAGGCTGTTGGCGTTATGTTTAGCTATGACGGCAAGCTAGATCCAAAGCTCGACGCACATTTCCAGTGCGCCTTGCTGTATACCACGGCGACTGGCGAGCGACGGGTCCGGTGTACCAACACAGTTGCAAGTGTGAACGAAGGCGCAGCAGAATGTATGCGCTTCATAGATCAAGACGCTGTGGTCAACATCATTGCAAAAGAAGGTATGCGTTCCGCTCATGCCGTTGTGACGACAACGCTGACCACCACCAGCCGCAACTCGAATGTTAGAGAAACCCCTCAAAGACATCCGCAACGCCCTCACCGAAAAGACCATCGACATCCTCTCCGGCTACCGCAAATCCTTCTCTTCCTCCCACCCTCCAGGCCAACTCGTCCTCCCGGAGAATCTCAAAGAATTCAGTATGTACATCCTTGGCCTCATCAAATCTCGCGCCTTCAAGGCCGGTCACGAACCTTCCGATCGACGCACCCAAACAATGCGATTACTAAAATCCATGTCCCTCACCACCCTACCCCTCTTCCTCTATCCACGCCTCCTTCCCCTCCACTCTCTCCCCCCGAGTCTTGCTTCGCCGATCCCGAGACCGGCCACCTCATCGTTCCCCCCAGCATTCGCGCCTCGTTCAGTCGTATAGACGAAGGCGGCGCCTACCTCGTCGACGACGGCCAAATCTGTCTCCTTTGGCTGCACGTCCAAGTCTCACCCAACCTCCTCGAAGACCTCTTCGGCCCCAACGTCACTGCCCTCTCCACTCTTGACCCAGGCACTTCTACACTTCCCGTCCTCGACACTCACCTCAACGCTCAAGTCCGCAATATCCTTGCATACTGGGGTTCTTTCCGCGGCAGCAGATCTGGAGCTACGGTTCCGTTTCAGGTTGCTAGACAAGGGTTTGATGGGGCGGAGTTCGAGTTCGCGAGATGTCTGGTGGAGGATCGGAATAACGAGGCGCAAAGTTACGTGGATTGGTTGGTCAATGTGCATCGGCATATACAGATGGAATTGGCAGGGCAGAGGAGGAAGGATGATGGAGGTGGGGGAGGAGCGGTGGAAGGGGCGATGGCGGGGATAACGAGTTTGTGGACTGGGACAACTTGAAGGGACTGCATTTCGAGCGATACCATTTCATGCGAGTATTCCAAGGAAGAGAGATGTGGATTTGTGACCTAATCATTGCGGCATCGCTTGCTACTCTGATGTCTGGGGTGATTGACATGCCGATGTTGTGGATGAGAATGGCAGATGTGCCATATCCACATCCCTGATTATACGGATGGGAATGACACCTGTCAACCAAACGTACACGCCTTTATTGAAGGCTCCTTCCGACGGCATACCGATGTGGAAGAATGGGGAATGGGATGGGAGATAGGGTTTGGTAGGGCCGGGGAATAAAGAGTTCGGTAGTGCTTCGAGAAGACGCCAAGAAGGTTCTGGAAGAACTCTGGACGCTTCCATTTATTCTTCCCCACATCGTCCGTGCAGGCGGCCAGCCCCCAAGAACGCCCCCTTACATAAATCCATAAATACATAAATACATAAGGTAAATACATAAATGTTCCATGGTCTTGGAATGACTATAGGTACAATGATATCTCGTACCATTCGATGTGGATGGACATGCTGCTGGATCTATCTTCCTGATTGATGTCTAGGAAGAGGTGAAGGACGCTCTGTTGCCTGCTTCCTATGATGTAATTTTCCAAGAGGGAACTAGAGTACCGGTAGTAGTTCTAAGGTACCTTTACAATAGGCTACAGATACACAACCAATGTCGTGCATCTTCTACTTAGCACCTAGTCCTGCCGATCTGCAGCTCACCAATTGATCGAATGACGTCTAATCTCTCGTCTTGAATGTTGCACTGATCTGCCCTTCCCACCAATGACCGCCATTCTCTATCGTACCTTCCGCGAAAAATAAAATACCGAGATACTGGTAGTGCCCCTCCTCCACCTCAGAGTGAACGTCCCTTCCTTCTTCACCCATCACTCCTTTCGAATGACACTCCTTTCATACCCAGACCTCATCCTGAACTAGATTGTCAACCAGAAAGACCATTGAGTTCTGCAAAGCCACTCAAGATAGCCCACGACAAAGACTACCCCACTGCGACATCGCTCCAGCACTATCTACCCTCACCGACCTTCTCCCTCCTACACCCCCCTCCAACCCTTTAACCCCACGAAGAAAGACCAAACACCACACGCACAACCACCACAAATATGACCTCCCCCTTCTCAAACTCCAACCCTTTCGGCGGCGGAGGTTCCTTCAACCCCACCGGCGGCCGCCAAGGGTCCCTCCAAGGCGTCTCCGAAGACACCCAAACCGACACTACCACCACCTCTACAAACCCTCCCACCTCTGCCCCCCCTCAGCAGCAGACCACCACATGCCCACCGACTTCAACATGTCCCGCCGAACCTCCGTGTCCGCCGAGTCCCTGACCCCCTCGCACCACGAAGACTCGAACTGGAAACCCCCGCTGCACCAGAAAACGCCAGACCAGCTGTCCCGCCTGCGCGTCTCCGTGTCGAACAATTTCCTCTTCAAAGATCTCGATGACGATAGCGCGTCGCTCGTCCTGGGTGCGCTTGTCGAGAAGCCCATTCCGGCAAAGGATATCAAAGTGATCTCGCAGGGCGACGCGGGCGATTACTTCTACGTGGTCGAACGGGGGACTTTTGATGTGTACGTCAATGCTGCGGGCGCCGTGCAGCCTGGTGCGGGCGGTATGGGCAATAAAGTCAACTCTATCGGTCCTGGGGGTAGCTTTGGCGAATTGGCGCTCATGTATAACGCCCCGCGCGCCGCTACGGTCGTCAGCACGGAAGCTAACTCGACGTTGTGGGCACTCGATCGTATCACCTTCCGTCGTATTCTCATGGATAGTGCGTATGGGAGGAGGAGGATGTATGAGAAATTCCTCGAGGAGGTGCCGCTGTTGAGGGAGTTGACGCTGTATGAGCGTAGCAAGATCGCTGATGCGCTGGATACGAAACGGTTTAAGACTGGAGAGGTGATTATTAAGGAAGGCGAGCCGGGGGAGAGCTTCTTCTTCTTGGAGAGTGGTGGGGCGGTGGCTTTCAAGAGTGATGTTGGTGCGGGCAAGGAGGTTGTGAAGAGGTATAAGAAGGGGGATTACTTTGGGGAGCTGGCGTTGTTGGATGATAAGCCCAGGGCTGCTAGTGTTGTTGCTGGAGATGGAGGGGTTGGGGAAGGGAAAGAGGGACAGGCTGAGGGGCCAGGGGGAGGGGATGGGGAGGTAGTGAAGGTCGCGTATCTGGGCAAACAGGGCTTTCAACGGTTGCTGGGGCCGGTGGAGGCGATTATGAGGAGGAATGATTATAGTACTGGGCCGGGGAGTCAGTGAGTGAGTGGACGAGGAGGGGATGGAAGAAGATGAGAAAAGAAATGGACGGCAGGGAAGGGGGGGGAAGGAGTTGTGGCTTACTATTGTATGGTTCATTGGAAGGTACGGTATAGATTTTTCGTGCGTTGCTCAAAGCAAAAACAGAGAGATATGATGCAGTGGATGATTAGAGGAGAGGGGAGAGGAGAGAGATGAGATGAATTGACTGACTACAGCTGTGGCTTACTTATGAGTTAGAAGAGAGGTATGAGTATGCAGCTGAAAGACCTTCCCAGATGGGAATGGGGAAGGGAAGGGGGGGGTTGGAGTCTTATTGCTACACCTACTTGGTAGTTTACGTGTGTATGTATGATTTGCATGGAGGTGTTAGAATTCCTTTCCCCCCCTTCTTTCTTTTTTTCTGACTGGTATACTGTGAGATACTTTCTTTTACTCCTTCCTTGCTCTTGGTCCCTTCTACCTACCAACCTACTAACCTACCCTTTTCTTGGGGCTGTTTTGTGTTTTTTGTTCCTCTATCCCTTCCTTTTAAAAGGTGGGTACCTACCTTCCTGTTGGTGTTGTGAGCTACCCTCCTTTGCCTTTTTCCTTTTGAATAACCTTCTTTCTTTTTTCTAATGGTGTGGGGTTGACGTGTCCCGGTGACATGGTTTCCTCCTGTTTCTTTTGCTTCCTTTTCCCCTCCTATTCCCTTCTTGCTACTGGTATATCATTGCCTTCTTACAATGAGCTACTATCCTTCCCCTCGCCTTTATCTATTTTACCCTTTTCTTTTCCTCTCCATTCCTTTTTCTCCTTCGTCTCCTTCTTTCTCCGAGAGATAGACCTGTTGCCTCTTTCTTCTCCTGTAAAAGAAGCTTCTCGGAATGGTGTGGTGTGGTGTGGTGTGGGTTTTAGGCTCTTTGATATTATATCCACATCCACACCCCCTCCTTTTCCTCCATCCCCTTTCTCTCCACTTGTTTCTTTCTCTACCTGTCCCTCTTTTATCTTCTTTTTTCAGTGCATCCCTTCACCCTTCCCAATCTTGTTTTGGAGAAACTTCCCGGTGGGGAAAGGGTCAAACATCTAGGCAAGGTAACACGTCCGTATCTACCTCTCAGCTTCTTCCCTCTTGTTTGCCGCCTAACTTGCTTTACTCCTGTCTCTCTTTCACCTCCTCTACCCCCACGATCTCCGTCCTGTCCTGGCTTCTGCCTCCCATTCTGTCTTCGGGGTGTATTACTTCGTACTAACCCTCTTCTGCTTCCCTTGTGGCTGGCCTGCTTTGTTTCACCCCTTAGGCAATGAAACAAGTTGGAGGACAAGCGACAGACTCCTTTCTTTTCTAAAAGTCTAGTTTAGTCTTGTGGATATGACGGATGATATTCAGTGCAGCACAGGAATAGTAAATGCAGGGTAAAAGCATTGTACATAGCGTACGTTACTAAGATACCTTCTACAAACCCCCATCACTTTGCTACTGTAGTAGATAGGAATCAGAATGGAGTGCTGTGGTATTTTGGGGGGAAAAATGCGGGTAATAGGAAGAGGAAATCATTGTTGGGGTGAGGCAGGCTCGAAATACCATGCCATGCTATGCCAGCAGATGATATAAAGCGGTGTGCACGATTCTCGGGGGGGGAAACAATTCCTAGGATGGTCGGCTTAGATTATGATGAATGTATGAAGCACCGTTCTGGTGGGCGAAGACGGAAGGCCTCGATTGAACACGTTTTGGACGAGCTCGTGTCTGTCATATCTCGCCTGCCTGATGCTCTTCAAAACTTCCTTGACATGCCCTGAGCGAGCAGCAGAGTAATGATCGCTCCTCCCCACCCATTCAGTTCTTCATTCCCTCTCGCGGTTGAGCGGACGTGAAGTAATCGAGCTGAAGAAGGTATCTCAAATCAATACTTGTCTCCCGAGCCTTCGTGCCTTTCCCCATCCACCACCTATTCAACCATATATCATACATGCCAGGGCGACCCACACGCGAGTCAGAGCGCTGTTCTGTCCCCAACACCCCGCCGTTTTCTATGCCCTCATTCCTCCATCTATCTTCTAGCCCGAGTCTTGACTCCTGTCCTCTTTACCCTCTCTTCACCTCCCCCCTTCCCCTCCAACCCCTCCAAAGCAACACCCACATCAACAACGCCCCCAACAGCCTCCCTCCACGCTTCCTCCAACCCCTGTATAACCACCCCCTCCCTCTCCTGCTGCCCTTTTCGTTCCCTATTAACCCCCTCCACCAACCCCCTCGTCTCCGCAAGCTCTTTCTCCATCCGCCGCAGCATATCCTCCAGCTGATCATTCGCAATAAGATGAGCATTCTTGCCGTACGCTTCGAGGAGTGAGAGCGCCTGTATGCGCTGCGATGTGTATGTGGAGATTGTTTGGGCGAGGTGGAGCGCGGCTGTGCGGTCTGTGGAAGAGGAGGGGAGGGTGGGGGAGGGTTTCGTACCGGGATGAGTCGATCCCCGTACGTTCGGGCGAGGAGGTGAATAGTGAGCGTTTGGTGGGTTTTGATGGGTCCAGTGAAGGCGCGAGGGTGGCGAGGTGGGCGAGCTCGGCTTCGAAGAGCGGTGTGAGATGTGATTGAGGCGGGGGAGGGAGGAGTGGGTGGGGTTTTTGCAGTGTTGAGGGGGGGCGAGGGCGGAGGAGATTAAAGTGCTGGCGCGGTCGAGGGAGGTGGGGGAGGGGGGGGCGTCAATGTAGGGGAGGGAGTCTGTTGAGGGGGTTATTAGTGGCATTGTTGGAGTGCGGTTGTGGGTATGTTGAAGGAGGAGCATGTGTTGGTTGAAATTCTTAATGCAAGGTTGGAGGAATTAATTTAGAGACGTGAAAATTGAGAGACGCGAGTTTGGGAGATGAGGATGAAGTCATAGACTAAAAGTTGCATGACCAATCTATTACTACGAGAATTAAGCTATGGTAGGCATATATCCATTCTACAACTTGGAATCAATACAGTAAAGGTATTAATCGCGACATGCTTATCCCCCTAAATGCGTGAACGAAGGCAATTCGTACAGCAAGGACTCATGCAACGGCCGTCTCATGAAATATCGAAACCATCTTTCTCCAATGTCCACACTCTATTTATCTTTATGCTTGAGCTTGTCTTTCAATTTCCCAAAGAACCCGCTGCCTCGTCTCCCCTTCTTGTCTGTTGGTGTACCGCCACCAGCGCTGGATTTGCTGACCGGGCTCTCAGGTGCGGAGGGTTTCGGAGTAGAGGTCTCCGGCGCCTTGCTTGAGGCGACTCCTGTGGTGACTGTAGGCTTCTCCGTCGTGCGCGGACTCAGGGGTGAAACGTCTCTTGAATCGGGCTCGTTTTCCTTCACAGCTTGTGTCGTAGCATTCTGTACAGCTGGCGTCTCTGCTGGAGCATCTTTCGTCGTGACTTGCGAATCTGTGCCGGTGGCTGCGGGGGCAGTGTCTGCGACAGCAGCAGACGTAGCTGGTGCTGGTTCACCTGTCGCTTCGCTTGGCTTGACATCCTTCAGTAGCTCGCTCTCGACAGCAGCCTTTTCCTTAACGGCTTCTGTATTGCCAGCGGCCTCTGGCGCAGTCTTGGAATCTGCAATCGATTCTTGAACTACATCTGGTACCGCTGGGGCGATTGGAGTACCTGCATTGTCGTCGACAACCTGGGCGACACCTCGGGGCTCTCTCGGTACGTCTGCTGCAAGGGCCGCGGTCGATGTGCCTGCACCAGCTGATTGTATTGTAGGACCTGCACTTGTGTCTGATGGAGCGCCTGCCCCCATGGGTAGGCTTGACTCTGGGATCATGTTGCCTCCGACTGGTGGGACACCGAATACTCCACCCATTGTCCCTCCTGTTCCCTCTGATGTGATGCCAGATCCCGCTTTCTCGTACGACTCTTTATCTAGTGTATCTGCCTTCGTAGCATCTTGAGTTGTAAACCTGGCTGAATCTGGCACCTTTTCGCCTGGCTTCAGGTTTACTGGATTGCCAGTACCAGATGAGGCGGGAATCGGATTGACGGAGAACTCTTGCGCATCATGAAATGGAGTTTCGGGGAAGCCTCCGGGGACATCTGATGCTGTCGATGTTGTCTTCTCATGTCCTGGCTCTTTCGGTACTTTCCCTGCTAATTGCGCTGTTGTGGAGTCAGGACCAACGCCAGAGATGGTCGCTCCCTCGACGCCTGACATCGCACCGGCTTTCGAGATATGTTCAGGTAAGAGGACGTTGTTGATGTTGCTCGACTCGTCTGTTTCTTGAGGCGCAGTATGATCTGTGGTCCAGTTGCCGTCAACGACAAACTAGGAAGACTCGTATTAGCTTCGAAATGGGGTTGATGAGAGCGAGGGGCAGGTGTGGTGGGGGAGAATTAGAGAAGAGATGGGCGAAAAGGTTAATCAAACGTCAGCCTAGCCTGCCTGGCCTGCGACTACAAGACCGGCTTGAGCCGAGCTTGCCACTCAGCTTGAAGGAAATATCAAGAAATGCAGCATTATTTCGCATGCCATTTCTTTGCATGGAGATTTTGAAAGCAGTGTGTGGACGAAGTTGCCCGGGTTGCAGGTAAAATACCCATAGATGTAAGTCGTACCTTGTAGTAGATTTTTTGATCCGCTGAGGGCAAATCGACTTTCTTCTCGAATATCCCGTCTTTCTTCTCGAGTTCCACGCTCTTTGACCAGTCGTCGAAGGTGCCTGTAACGTGTACGTCAGATGCTGGGTGTGACCTAGGCAGGAAGATCAATCAGCTCGACGTTCTATATCCGAAGGCTCATGCTCCCCAATGTGCCCTGCTCATCTCTTCTGCCTCAGCCGTGTGTCACGTCAGAGGTGAAAGGCCTTCTCCTTGTGTCTCTGTGGCCATATGCAACGTACCATCTAAACACAAAACTTCCCATTTCGGTCCTTCCAAGTGGAGAAGGTCTGAGTTCTTCGCCCGAATCCGAGCTGCTCTCTGGAGGTGTCTGAGGATAGCCTAGGGCGAACTGAAAGAGCTGGCCTGATATCTCTTCCGCACGACTCACAGACCGCGGGGTCGAGTGCTTGGAAGAAGGGGTTGCGGACTGTCTTGGACGCTTTGTTTGCGGGGTCGTGTCTGCGCTTGAAGAATCAATGTTGGCGGTCACGGGAAATGAGAAAGCAGCTGGAGGAGCTATGGAATGTCTCCAGTTCGGCCTTCTGATTTCAAGGCAACAATGGGCACTGGCGCGGAATAATTGCAGGGGAGAAGCTCGCAATTTCATCGCATGGTGGCAGCTCAACAGCCCCCACACAATCCCAGCCCCCTCTCCTCGGCCCGTCGTTTCTCCGAAGACCATCACTGAGTAGCGGAAGATGTTCATTTGAATGATATCTGGACTATCATTCTCGCATTGTAAGTACACTACCTGATCGCATCACATAGTATGAATTCTTATCATCTTCATTTACCATCTTTAATGCCATTCCTGCTTCACACGTACGCTTGCTCGCAGATTGTTCTCCGTTAAATTCCTACATCGAATTCTCCTTGTTGATGCATAGCCCAAGCTTGCTGTTATGGGGTTTTGTAGAGCACGGCGTAGTATGTTACAGGTTTAGTACATCCATAGGGGACGAAGAGGAACCCAAAGTATTGAGACATAATGCGAATGCTAGAATTCAGGAGCGGGTACATTGATCTTCAGACTTAGCAAAATGACTCTCTTTGCTTGCAGGGTTGGTGTGAAAATTGTACATATGAGTTATAGCTCAAAGCGTTACACTTAAGGGACCTTTCTCCACGCTCTTAACGTAAACTTTGCGTAATATCACCATGAATTTGCGATTAGCTGACCATCTTTGTTTTCAAGACAGTTCCTTGACTAGCGACGACGTCAGTGGTGCAGACTGCGGCAAATCCATCTATTGTCTATGCATCGAAAGGTCTGAGTAGACTAGCAGTAGCGCTCAAGTGACCTTCGTTCGAGATTGAAGAAAGACTATCTACATGATACCGGTTGCATCTCGTACTGAGCATATTCGCAATCTGTTTCATCCTGTGGCTTTCAAAACCGTTATCGTCACGGACGAGTCCAAAAGATAGCTGCTCATGTCAACAGTCTCGGCATCAAATGAATTTGCAGATTGCGTCTTCGGCTTCATCGCTCAAGCGTTATAGGCGCGTAGCAAATCAAAGAGTCAGCCCGTCGTCTCTCGCCGCATCCAAAGACCAATACCTTCCTCTAGTCTGGATCGTCCTGGTGCTGTAGATTGTTCTGCTGAAAAGCAGCCTGTTGACATGACGCATCATATGACTGGGCGATACAAGATATTGGCATACCCACTATGGCTAATGAATGCTTTTTATCCAAGGATCCGAGATCGGTCTATGTCTGTGACATCGATATCGAGAATAAAAGACTGGGCCGTATCCCGTTCATTGGCCAAAGTCTTGTAGCGAAGTTTGATCCACAAAAACTTTCCTGGCCCAAGAGCCTCCATGTAAGATTGTATTGAGATTTTGCCATTCTTTCTGTATATTAGTGTTCCTCTGTAAGTGTCAGCATCTATGCTCGACATAACTCGTGTCCCACCTTCGATCACATTACTGTAAATATCGACTTTCAGTGCATCTGATCCTGCCCACAAGTAAAATGCTCGGCCGTCGGAATTACTGAAGTGCACATGACAGGGCATAGAGAGGGTTGCGTCCTGAACCTTGTTGACAGTGGTGGGACCATGCAAGTTCTTTCTAGCGTCGAAGTAAGAAAATTCGTCGACTGCGGTAGGTAAAAGCCGAACTCGGAGGTCAGAGTATTGTGTCGTGGGGAAAGGCGAGCGGAAAATGGATTCGTTGTGTATCGGGAAAATGTGTGTTTTTAATTGAAATTGCCACCTCTCTATAGCAAAATCACGTTCAAAAATGTCGTTGACTTCCATGATAGCTTCAATTCTTCCTTGAGAAATTCTGTACGAACGATTCGATCCGATGGGTTTACGGAAACGTATCGCAATAGGTCTTCGCGCATCGGACGCCCAAACGCAAGCCAAAAGCGCGACATAGTGTTTGAATGGATTGTTATCGTTGGCCTCAGTTTCTCGTACATAGAATTCGGCAGAAATGCTACCATTGGTGATAGAGTAGCGAATTTTGCTCAAGATTTGGTGGCCAATGGGCACTATGTTACTGGACTCAATGAAACACAAAGGTGTAGGAGCTAATAGGGAATTGTACTCATACGCCGCATGCCTTCTTGTCCGTCCCCGGGTCATCGAAGGAGAGACATCAGGGAAATTCCAAGCGAGTATTGACTGGTCAGAAGATGTTTGGATGATTTCGAACTGTAATCTCCTGAATGCCTTGTCACCCTCGCCGTAGATCAGGGGCATATTGACATTGAAAAGACCGAGGAGGCAGTAAGCCATGTCTTCAGTCCTTGTTGTCTCGCGAAGGGCAGCCCACGACATTTTGGCGGCAACACTTGCATTCATGGGTTGGAAAAGGTAGGCCGCCGCGATATTGCAGGCCTTTGAGATCTGAGGGCTGAGGCTCCCTTTACATCCAATCTCAATCCAGTCACAATCGTAGAACACGACCCTCGCCGGCGCCAGTAGCTCCTGTAATGTCCATCCACGGGTAAACCATCTACTTTCATCAAATTTCTTGGGTTTTGTCTCACGACAGGCGGTTTTGAGATCGATATCTGCAAGATGAGCATAACACACTTCCGCCTTTTGGTACCATTTGAACATTGAATTGATGGCTTCGGTCAGCTCTGCGCTGCTGGATTTGTCAATGCAGCAAGTGTCGACCCATACGTACTGCCACCCTTCAGAGGCAGCCAGGCTGCAGCATCGGAGTATTTTGGAAGATATGACAATATCATTATCAGCGCCGTGACGCTCAAAATCTTGATACGAGGTTTCACCGGACTCCCAGGTATGAGACAGGATCGCGTAGTGTGGAATGTCGCGTTCTGTGAATTCGAAGAGTTTCAACTGGGTGGTGTGAATGAGCCGCATCTTACTATAACCTGAGTAGGTGGTGTTTCAGTAAGAGTTGATCACATGAGTAGCTGAGTCCTCGTAGTGCTCAAGCCAAATGCATCTAGTGATTCCGAAGGAGGTCAAATGGTGCTGAAGAGCGGCTGTTGAAATGCGTGAGGCTGCAAGTCCAAGCCACCTCTAGGTTAGTCCTAGCGCCTACGACTCTCCTCAGTCTTATAGGTAAGTGGTTGCCACTAATGCAGCACTGCCAGCTAGGGGAAACAAAACGCCGTGGTTCTTCGAAAGATCTTCATACACCCGAGAAAAAGGGCGCAGACTTGAGGGTCTACAACAAAGACGCTGGCTACAAGAGCTTTGGTCGACGAGCATTCATTCATTTTGTATGCTGCCTAAGTGCTTCAGCTTTACTCGACTCGATACCTAGTCGGTTTTCGAGTATTCGTGGATTGCGACGCAGTGACCCTTGATATCGCTCCATCAAGCGTTCTTTTCTTGCTTCTTTAGATTGGCCAAAGTCATCCTCCTTGCCTCTCTCACTGGACAGAGCTGCGAATGCTTGGGACCGCACCTCTTGTGCTCGCAGCAAATTAGTCATACTCAAGATGGGACTTAAACGCAGCATAATGGCTCTTTTGGTCCAACGAGGCTGATCCTGCTCCTCAAATCGCAGAATACGGTTCCGTTGTTGTTCAAAATGGACGTAACTGGCCTCCAGAATTGGCGCAAGGAAGCAAGTCGCGGTTGAAAATTCCGCGGGGTCGTTGAGTCTACTGCAGAGTGAGTCATAGAGATGTTGAAATGTCGCTTTGATGTGTTTGAATAGATGCACTTTCTTGCCCAAGTCATTGAAATAGTCGGCTGGATCCTGGAGGCACAAAAGATAAGGTCTGTGAGGATCAAGAACCTTGATATGTTCTACACCAAGTTGGCTTGGTTCGATTTCAGATGTACTTACCACGGTTGGTGGAAATTGGAGATCATGGGGATCCTCCTTTTGAAATCTGAACGTTGGCTCTGCTGCATATCCCCATTGGTCAGTGTCAGCTTCCGCCCAGAACTTAAGCACGTGCAGTAATCGGTCACCGACTCCATTATCAGCAAGTCCATCTCCAGCATGCTTAAAGGCGGTAAGGATCATGATCAAAAGGGGGTAGGAACCAAGGCCACCCCGAGCACTCATGAGGTTTCGATGCTGCAGGCAGCTTCGCAGCGTGATGTAAAGAGGTTTCAATTGGCTGTACTCTTCAAGATAGCCCTTTACGATTTCATGTTGAAACAGATAATTTGTCTTGCTAGGACCCTTCAGATTCACACCAAGACCCGAAGCCATATGTCGAGCATGAACAAGAGTGCTATTTTCAATGCAGCGTACTTCATCGAATACATCCGATCGTTGCTGCAATATGGCGTAGGCTTCCTGTACTGCCTTTAAGGATTGTCTCCCATGCTCCGCGTCTTTTTCTCCACGTCCGTCACTTGCCCCGTTCGCAGATGCCCCACCCGCAGAGGGCAATCTCTTGTAATTGTGTGCAAGCGAGCTTGCAGCTGATGGTCCGAGCCATTCTTTCGATCTAGGATTTGAAAGTACAAAGTCCAAGTCAGAGACAGGGTCCGCGAGACCGCTCCAGCGTGATCCCACAAGACGAATTTTCAATTGTTTGCGTAGAACGTTCTTAGTCGCAGTGATAACCTCCCTGAATGCTGCCGTTTCGGTCGGGGAACAAGTCATGTATCGCTCGAAGGCTAAAATTTCAGCAGATAATTTATCAAGTGCAGTCTCGCCGAAGGAGTCGATATATGACAACCATGGCATTCTCAACGGGATGTCCGTTTCGGACTTATGAATCCATTGATTATGTAATGGTTGCACCCTTCCTTCGTATTCCTGCAGTGACTCATTCTCAGATTCGAGACTCTTTTCAACCTTGCTTTCCTGTCTTTGCTTTTCACCTTCCTCTTGCTGGGGCAGTGTCTCCATAGATGTGTCAACCTCAGCGTGTGTTACCGATTGCTCGCTCTTCGCGTCATTTTCAGCAGCCTGGCGAGAGGCATTGCGGGCACGATGAGCCCTAAGAGTCGCGAAGAGGTCATCCTCAATGATATCCTCAGGCACCAGTCTTTGAGTTTCTAGCGCGTAGCCCTTGCCTGGAGGCTTGCGGGGGGTCGGATCTACCAACTTGATCTTTCTGAAGATTGAGGAAGCGGTTGCATGATATCGTGGTCTTGTTGAGCGCCGGATCCTGGGGTGCCATGATTGGAAAAGATTGGTCCAATTGGCTGAATTACGGTTCACCTGCTTTGTCACATGCTGCATAGAGACTTGCAACGTTAGAGAAGCTTCGAGATTGCTGCCGCAACGATAGCATCATTCAAAGAACAGGTCTCGAATGACGATTACAGGAAGAATTCCATAATCCAAGCCAACGAAGCTATGTCTTGGCGTCGAGCGAACCGCAAACGGTCAAGCGCCGGCTTTGGAGCCAGAGACCGATGACTCAGCAGTCCTCAGCCCTATCATGCCAAGGGTCGATTGAGTTGCGTCAACGACTTCCACAAGTCAGAGATAGGGGACATGATCTGCGCGGCGTGCCTCACACAGCGTCTAGGATATGTATCAGCCTCCTATTTCATTTTCGAGCGACTGGGAGCCAGGTTCCGACTGACCGAACCTCAACCCAACGAATTATCCTCGTGTTCATGTTGCGAGGGCTATGATGACATGATCAGATATATGGACAGTCTAGATTGGAAGGGCTATTGTCACATCTTTAGACGTGTGCACAAACATCAAAATTCATTTGAGGTCGTACTGCATCCCTTCACCGCCATGCGGGACGCTCCTTCCAAACATGAAAGTGAATTGGGAATGCATAAATTGGCTCTCCTGTTAGCCAAGTAGAGTTCACCTTCCCCTATACTCTTACTTCTCTTCTGCTTTCCTTCTCTTCAATAACAAGAACATTGTCAGCATCAAAACCATCATCCCATCATCTTAGTAGCAAGCATAACTCCCACCATCCATGATTGCCTTGATTTATTCTCTGTTCATTACTCAACCCTACAAAGATCACATCTCGTCATCAAGCTACTAATCTTAAAATGACCAAGCCAACTGCCACCTCAGAAGATAGCTCAGGAACTCACGTCGGAACCTTGCAGGCATCATCAACAGTTCCGCGACCGGCAACAGCCTCCAACAGTACCATATCCACTCCGGATGCTGGCCCTGACAGTGAACTCCACACTACCAACACTTCATCGCACGACGATTCTGCCATAGAAAGCAACCATCCTAAAACTCCCGATTCCACATCGTCGCCAGAATATCAAGCACCCCCTCTAAGCCCTACCTCTTCAATACGCGCTACGGCGTCAAACGGAACCCCGTCTTCAGGATCCTCCTCCGCGCTACTACCCCCTTTCCAGCGTCCAAGACCCGACTCGCCCTCGCCGGTCCCCCCAACAAGGGCGATCCAGGCAGCCGAAAGAGCACAAATAGCCGCAGCTTTCAAGCACGCTCCGTATCGCCTCATTCTACTTGACTACGACGGCACGCTCGCCCCACTCGCGTCGTCTCCAGACAATGTGACTCTCCACCCCCGCCAGCTAAAAGTCCTTGCAGCGCTCTCCACGGTTGTTAACACAACCGTCTACATTGTTTCGGGGCGCCCTTCAGGTTTCCTCACAAACCAATTTGGTGGCTCTTGTCCCTCGGTCGGCCTCGTTGCGGAACACGGAGCTCTTTGGCATCTGGTGGGATGCCAATTTTGGCAACCAACTTATGGTATCCTTTCAGCGGATCAGCTAGCTTGGCTTATCTGGGTTGGAAACGCCTTCACCGGACTCCAAAATTTAGTTCAAGGCAGCTGGACGGAAAAGAAGAAGGTGGCATGCGTTTGGCATTACAGAGATAATCAAGCCGATGGCGAGAGGATGGTGGACAGCGTAATAGATGTATTAGCGCGAGCTAGCTGCAGAAAAGGCGTGGGTGGGACGTATAGGATTATGAAAGGGAAGGATGCGCTTGAGATGATGGCAGTAGACATCGGAAAGGGCAGCGCGGTTGAAGCTTTGATAGTCCGGCAAGAGAAGCACAGGAGTCCACTGCGGCGAGAACAAGGGTTTGTGTTTTGTGCAGGCGACGATACCACCGATGAGCGTAGGTCTGCTCTGATTTCTTCATCCGATATGGAATGCTAATCCTGCCTTTCTAGATATGTTCGCGGCGGTAAATGCGGCACGGATCCCAGAAAATCTGAAGTTTACGGTCAAAGTGAGAGACGGACCCCGGGACAAGAAGGAAACGGCAGCGAAGTGGTCTGCTGATGGTACTGCTTCGATCTGGGAAGTGCTGGAGGACTGCCTCTTGGCAGTGGGAGTAGTTGTAGATGAGACGGAGCTTTAAGCGCAGGTAGTCTTGAGAGCCATTTTTAGAGCATATATGAATTGAAACTGGATATCCTTTGCTATATACACGTTGCATAAGGCAATTTTCCTTCTTGATTCCACTACGAGGGCGATGTGCGAGTTCATTTCCTAATGAAGCAGCTAACATGCCACAAAAGGCCTTTTTCATAAGGTCTAAAGATGTCCTCAGATTGACACGTGTGTATTACCAAAGCATCACCTCAACTCAAGAATGATTTTATCCGCAGAACTCTCATTGAATCTCCTTGCTGGATTTCCTTTGACTAGAGAGGTCTTTGCCTGGAGACATGATCCCAGGCAATAGCTAGGCCGTTTCTATGCCATCATCTTCCCTTTATTGTCCTAGATTAGTTCACCGCATGTACATATAAGTCATGAAAGCCAGTACAGTGCAGCTACAATTAGTACGAATAATTGTATCTGATAGCTGTAAGTCCCACAAAAAAGGGTTATAGCGAGTCATAGCTGTCGCTCGGAACGTTGCGAGATCTAACACGTGCCTACGAAGCGAAGACAACCGTTAGTTATTGACGTGAGCAGATTCCATATATGTCTTCAAGTGCCAGTACACTGGCTTCCTGAGGCCCTCCCACTCGGTCGAAAAGGGATTGAATTGATGCGGGAGTTGCCATCATTCGATTATCTTCAGCCGAAGAGAGTCTTAGGCGAACGCAGTCCCTCGATAGATCAGGCTGGCAGAGTGCATATGTCTTTTATCAGAGTCGACTATACTATATGACTATTATGCCGGGGACACCATTTTCACTGTTTGTCAGCCGAAAAGACCCTCAAGCGAATGCCAGTCGTCATCCTCGCCTGTCAGAAAAGCCCGATCACAGTACTCACCATCTCCCTTACCTAGATCTGACAGATGGGAAGTCATCCACATACAAATACCAATACGATGCCAATACGTAATATCTGTCGATTCACGCTTGATCAAGATCAAACCTGTATGGAAGACCTCATCTTGCATATGAGACCAGCCGAGAAGGAACACCCGTACGTCTTCAGCATTGGGCTGTTCAGTCATCCAGGCAGCTAGATTATGCTGGTGATCATCGGACCCTAGACCTACGACGTTCAAGATACGAAGTTCAGGCATCTCAGGCTCGAATGGCGTACCACGATCAAGCGCAATCATATGAATGGATGGAGTGGAAGATCGATGCATTCTCCAATTTGAGTGTAGCAATCTTGTTGCAAATGACGATTGATCAGCTTCTTTCCAGGCTTGCTGCAGCTTTATGAAAGAGCAGGCTCGTCCTGATAGCCTCGCCCAAAGATTGTCTTGGACCTTCACCGTCGATATATCACACAGAGTTTTATAGCCTACTTCCATGCCGATGTCTAAACGATTGCCACTAGACCAGCCAAAGAGATCGCCGCGTTCAGCAATCATCGGTACAGCTGAACTTCCTCGGACGCACCATCCTTTGCCCGGCTCGGGAGGCTCGAGATAAACGTGCATTTGACTAAGGATAGGATAGCGTTCGATGACAGTCGCGCCAAATTCATCCTCCAACTCAGAAAGCGTGTACTCCTTGCTGGGATCCGCATCCGCTCGAGCAAGGCCGACTTGAAAATCACTACCAAGTGTTTGCATAACACCATAGACACGGTCAAGACTCCTTGTCGTCTTACGGGTGTATGACACTCCTAGCAGACCCATAGGGGTGTTGAGCCACAGAGCCGCCATTCCTGATTGTTGCACCAAATCCATCAACTCACTATACTCAGGCTCTGCCCTCGGCGCCGTACTTCGTTCCGCCCACAACACAAAATCGTTCACAAACCCAAACAACCGCTGCAAAGTCCACGGCTTCAAATCAAATTGCGCAACATCAAGCACCGCCTTCCCATCCCTCGACAAAATGACCGCCTGCGTACACAGAAAAGCCTCCTGCAAAGTCCACAGCGACGAAAACCACGGATCACTCAACAACCCACTCAAACACCCGACCGCCATCCGCAACCACGGCCGACTCTGAAACCCCACCGCTTTCTCCCTGACCCACGGCTCATTCTGCAACCCATACAGCGCCCCCCTCAAATCCAACAACAGCGGCCTCAAATTCGCCTCCGTCAGCCGACTCAACCACACATACGAATGCTTCGCATGGCTGAATATCCGCGCCTGTCGCCCAATCTCCAGCATCGTGCTGCGCGTCCAGCGCTGATCAATACACGCAACATCCAGCCACACGAACTCGTACACCCTTGCATGCTGCTC
The DNA here is from genome assembly GCF_019456465.1 of Bacidia gigantensis. Classification (NCBI taxonomy): domain Eukaryota; kingdom Fungi; phylum Ascomycota; class Lecanoromycetes; order Lecanorales; family Ramalinaceae; genus Bacidia; species Bacidia gigantensis. Next base: position 1,863,600 of record NW_025408602.1, read on the forward strand.
CAAAAACCTATACACCGCATTAACAACGCGTCGTCTCCAGGTGCGCTGCTTCCATCGCCATTCGGTGAATGCGTACCACCGGTGTGGCTCGAGCGTCATTTGCTTCAGGATGTGCTGGAATTCCGAGACGGTGAAGTGCGTGGAGGGGTTTACGCGGGGGATTGGCCAGGAGACGCCCCGGATTGGGAGGGGTTTGACCTCCGGCATTTCGTTGGGGGAGAGCATGTATCGGCCCCAGGTGTAGGATATGGCGATGTAGGGTGGGGAGGTGGCGCTGCCGTATTTGTTGCCTGGAGACCATTTGTGGGAGGTCATGGTTGGGACGTGCAGGAGGCGGCGGGGCCATTGCGAGTTGTTGTCGAAGTCGGGGTGGTCGTCGTCGGTCATGGACTGGGTTTCCTCGGGAGAAGCCATGGCTGGATTTCTCAAGTCGATGTGGATTTGTACATCGGTGAAATGATGACGAGAACTGATCTACTGAGTGAACTAGCTCGTAAGACTTACTGAACGCTGATGATTGAGGGCGTCATTTGGAAGTGACTGTCTCTCATTTCTATTGTGCAATGCATGGCTGGCGGAATCATTTCCCAAAGGGTGACCATCGCCGGTAGAGCTTCTCATAGTCAAAGAACAGTATATTGTACTTGAGGTTTGTTATATTTTCAATTCGTTTTGTTTGTCTCTAGGGACATCGCTGAGTTGACGTGGTGGAAGAATTATGCAATGCACAACGGCTGGCATTTTCGGATCGGATCAAACTTTCTCCGTGTCTTGGCGCTCATCGTCGCCGAGAATTTCACCGCTTCAAATTGATGTCTTGTCATTTAATTACGCATCGAGTCTCTTTCTAGCGATACTGCGACTTTGTCGGAGACTCAAGTAAATGGTGTTCATACAAAGTGATGGCGAGATTCCAGTAGCGAATTTTTGGTCACTGTACGGACCAGGTCATCTACTTGTAACTCGCAGCCTTGCTAGAAATTCTTGACAATAGACGGACTTGTGGTTTTTTGGTCTACAGGTTGTTGTTCATCATCTCAGCTGAGGCTATGAAATCATCTTTAGCAATGCCCCGAAATGTAAACACCAGCCTCGACAGCGGTACCAACCGTAATCATGTCAACTTCAGCAGAATGCGAAGCAAGAGCAGTGTTCTGTATCAGTAAACCATGCGTGATGGTCACCAACGCATTCCTCTAATCATGAATCCCTTTCAACATAATGGCCTATGACATATTCACCCTCGGAGTGCCGGATGAATGGCCTCTCCGCCTTCTACATATACCGTCGATGACATCCATAGAACGACGAGATGGTGACATGTATAGAGAAGACCATCAGCCGCGATATGCCATTATTTCGTACACATGGGGCCGGTACGAGCTTCCTGATGGGCCTCGCATCCAGATATTTGGAATCGATTGGCCAATACCAGCGATAGACCCGAAGCATTTCACCGTAGGTGACCTCACTCACTTGTTGAATCGAATCGGTCAGAATTACGATTACATCTGGATCGACATTGCCTGCATCGATCAGAAACGACATGCATTGAAAATGAAGGAGATCGGAAGGCAAGCTAGCATATTCAAGTGCGCCAGCCAAGCTTATGTATGGCTGAACAGTCATCAAGTTGACGTTCTGGCTGAGAGCATGCAGAAACTCCTACAATGTGGTTGGGACGCGTCCAATGATGAAGACAAAGACGCTGCTCAGGTAGCCGAAGAGATGAGCGGCGCACTGTCAGTGATCCTGCAAGATCGGTGGTTTTCATCGCTGTGGACTCTACAAGAGTCTATATTACAACGTCACTCCTTGTTCCTGAACAAGAGAGGCGGACCTGTCGAGACTCATGGTCCATGGACTGGAGAATCGTTGTGGACACAGGTCTTGGATCTCTCTGGAGCTTGCAAGATGGTGCGGGACTTTTTAGATCGTGCGATTGTGACGTTTCATGGGTCTGATGGCCCGTCGGATTCGAATGACTATTTGCATAAGCTACAACAGTTACGCACTGCTATTGATCACTCAGGCATTGACTTCGAGCTTTGTCCCAACCCCAACATTGCGTACGCAGCGGCTAGATTTCGACAGACGACCCGTGCCGAGGATCGTATCTATGCCATCATGCAGGTCTATGGCTATCAACTAGGCGAATCAGCCCCTTCAAGTGCGCAAAGTTCCGAAGGTTTCGCTCTTGTAGACCTTGAGTTACAGTTCCTACAAGCCTTAAACGCTCAATCTTGTCTCATTAGCCAAGCCTTTCAGCATCTTCACGTTCCCCAGCAAGGGCAAAGCTGGGCTTTTACTAACGCCATTCGAGTACCCCAACGTCTGCATACAATAATTGCGCAAGAGCAATTTGTATCTTCAGGCTCCTACGTCGTCAACATTGTTCAGCGAGCTGAAGCCTATTTCATCGCAAAATCCTGGTCTTTTAAATTCGTTCTCGGTTTCCTTCATCAACGTGCCCAAGGATTCATCGCTCAACTCGAAGAGCGTGTTGATGTACCATTAGATCTCAAAGGCCGTGCTGCTTTCTTTGACCGCAGCCGCATTCTCAAGGTTGCGAAACAAGGCATCATAGCTGATGCAAGCGATCAATACGATTGTGAGAGCATCTCAATCGAATGGCCCCTAGATACAACTGCATACAACGATCGAAATGAACCTCTCATTGAGTGCAGGACGCCTGAACTTCACACTGCGGCTTTGAAACTTCAGGGAATCGGAGCTAGACTAATCGGAGTTTTTGGCGAGGACAAGGTGAGGGTTCTGTATCTAGGACGAACGAAGTACATCGAGACCATGGAGCTTGGTCTCATCGTCGTGAGAGAGAAGCAGACCACGGGAAAATTTCTCAGGTGGAAGAAGCATGTCTGGCGGAGGATCGGACTCTGCTTTTGGCATTGGGACCGTTACGACGATGTCGGAGACTTGGAGGCGAATTTGGCGCCAATGAAAGGAAGATTCGGTTGAGGAGTGGGCTTCCTGCATGAGATGTTCGCATCTAGATCCTCCTCAAAAAGCTTCAAGACCTATCACATCGCATTTGGCTCGGCAGGATTCAGGCAAGTCAATTTTAAGGCCGTTAGCTACGCTGTGCATGAAGCTAACTACTGCAAGGTAATAGTATCTGTCGAATGACTCGGCTCGACCGGAGCTCGCCTGAGTGAAGGTTTTACGTCTCGAACGACTGAAAGGAAATGATCGCCAACTAGCGATGTCACACTTGTGAACAAGCTTTTTTGACACGCACCTGCCACCATCGGCGGTTCTATCGGCTGGAGATTGTCAAGTATTCGAGCAACAATAGGGTTCAGACTTAATGCCCCAGTATTCACAAATGTCTTCTGTAGCTCCATTCGTCATAAAAACTGGGCAACCCCATTGAGCATTTAGCGATACTTGGCAAGCCCATAGGAGACTACTTTAGAAGAGATGTACTAGCGGTGGCGATTGAGGTCTGGAAGTGCGAACGCAACGTTCTTGCAAAAGATAAGCTTTGAGCTCTTGAAGTCCCATGGCAGGCTGACGAGAAGATGGCCCCTTTTGAACTCAGGGTGTCTTTGCCAAGCTTGAAGCCTCCGGCGAAGATTTGGCACAGCCATATCATCTCAACATCGACTTCGATACTTGCTTTAGGGAACAGGAGACTTGCACGTCATCTATATTTGCACAACTTTAAAGACACCTATTTGAGCGCAGATGCAGACCTCGGCACACTAGCCGTTGACGTATGCATTGACAGCGAAGCCGATGATCCCTTTTAGACACCGCAATAGCTTTAGGACCAATCAATCGAAGCCAGCCGAGGCTGTCGATCACGGCAATCCTCGGTTGAAAATTTGAACTTGCATACAGGCATAATCAATACATTCATGTGGTTGGCGTACCTGGCTCTGCATGAAGATCGCTGATATGGATTATTGGTGGTTGAATCAACCAAAAGCCATGTGTGGGATTGAAGGTGATAAGAGCAGCCGTTTGGAGGGAATCACTGACTTTCTCAAAGCTTGGATTGATTCGTCCTTCGAGCCTTAGAAATTGTACTGGTCTATGAAATTGTACCACGTTTTCAAGTTGTATCATATTCATCGACTTTCAAATTTTTTCATACTAGACTGAACAATACCATATCAAGAGTGTTGGTACTGATAATCGCCGACGATGGATATTGAATGGTCCTACTCCACGCCAGTGGATCCTGTCGAAGCACATCGGACAGGTTCATTTACGACCTTACCTATTCGTGTCAACAAGTATCGGGACATTGCACGATCAAGTAGCCAGATTTTATTCCACGACTATGAACGAATCTTCGGTTTGGGTATTCTCGACACTTGTCATGGAGGATCTTCACCCAATGGCGACTTCACCATTTTTGCCTACGCTGAAACGCCATCAGAAAGAATGCCAGCGTTAGTCAGATTGAACGACTTGGCTTTCCTACACGATGGTTGGTCAAATACTCTGATGGCATGATGGAACATTGACGTTCGTCAGCCGTTCTCGACGAGCTTGATGTAGATGATCAAGAGTCACAGACGCAGGATCTCTCAGCCACGCTTGATGTATCCTTGGAGTGTACTGAGAAAGGTGGTCCACACGCATCAAGTTTCAAAAAGCTGTTATCAAAAGCCCTGCTAGACTTCATGCGTCTAGATCGCAAAGCAGGCAGGCATACACTAGAGGCATATCGGCGCTGGCTACGCCATAGCCAAGACATAAACATCCATTCTTATACTGACTTCGAGGATTTCGAGAAGAAACGTTTAATGGACGCTGCTAGTTCTGGTGCAGAGTAATTCCTCCAATGTTGATAGATGCCAAAAATTAGACTAAACTTGACCAGGACTATGTGGGCTTTTGTAGCGTTTTCCGCAGGTGTACAAATCTCGGACCACGAGAGACAAATTGCCCTACCAACGCTATCTCTATTAGGTCTAGCAGCTGCCTTCACAAATGATTACTTCTCGTATGATCGAGAGGTTTTCTTGCACCGAACGCGAGGAGCGAAAATCATGAACACGGTTCACTATTTTACGGAGAACGAACAGCTCTCTCTGCAAGACAGCAAGTTGAAAGTCCACGACCTCGTTCTAGAGAGAGAGCGCCAATATTTTGCAGCGAAGCGTGACTTATATCAGCGATATCCTGATATGTCGTACCAGCTCAGACGTTACATCGAAGTGTGCGAAGTCGGAATTGGGGGAAATCATTACTGGTCGTCAATCGCCGACAGATATCACCGCTGGCAAGACACGTACTCCCAACTAGAACCAAGGGACGAGAATACGCCAGGACAGCAGAGCGATGGACAGGGGTCCAGTCAACTTATGGACCAAGTTCCGATCTTCACAGATGACACGCCGCCGCAAGATCACAAGGTAAACACTGCGAGCAAGAGCGTCGAACAAGGAGACTCCATCGCACCACATAATCAAGCCACAAACGAGACACTAAGCACGTCTCCAAGTGACATCCATATCACACTCCTGTCAAGCCCCACAACTTCCAAACCACATTCTCCAAAGCTCGACAATTCACCGCTCGAAGGCCCGGCCAATTACATCTCCTCCCTCCCCTCCAAAAACGTCCGCTCATCCCTCATAGACTCCCTGAACGAATGGCTCCCCGTTTCCCTGCGATCGAAACAACTCATAACGACTATAATCGACCTCTTACACAACGCATCCCTCATCCTCGACGACATCGAAGACGGCTCCCCACTCCGCCGCGGTAGCCCAGCCGCACACTCGATCTTCGGCCAAGCACAGAGCACCAATTCTGCGAACTTCATGTTCGTGCGAGCTTTGCAGGTGGTGCAGGATCTCAACAACCGAGAGAAATGCACGAGTATCTTATTGGAGGAACTGGAGCAATTATTCGTGGGACAGAGCTGGGATCTACATTGGCGCATCAACTGTATCTGCCCTACCGAAGAGGAGTACCTCGAGATGGTGGATAAGAAGGCTGGAGGCCTCTTCCGGCTAATTGTGCGCTTGATGCAGTCGGAATGCAGCGACGCCACTGCCGCCGGACTCGACCTAGGCCTCTTGATCGCGACGCTGGGACAGTACTTTCAGATTCGTGACGATTATATGAATCTCACGTCGCAGGCGTATGATGAGCAGAAGGGCTTTTGCGAGGATCTCGATGAGGGCAAGATCTCGTATTGTGTTGTGCTTTGTGCGCAGCGAGATCGAGAGCGGGGGGCAGGATCCTGGGGATGTTTAGGCAGCAGACTTTGGTGAGAGGGGAGCTGCGATGACCAGGCAGACGAAGGAGTATTTGTTGGGTTTGATGAGGGAGTCTGGGGCTTTGGATGCTACGAGAGTGAGGTTGAGGGAGATGGAGGGAGAAATTGATGGGGTTATTGAGGGGTTGGAGGAAAAGACGGGCGTGGAGAATCCGATGTTGAAGTTGATTGTTGAGATGCTTAGGCTTGAGTGATAGGACTGGGGTCATTGTGTCTAGTTTTCTTACATTTGTCGTGTGAACTCGAGTCAGATGTATGCACGCTGATTTCAACTTAGTATGTGAACATGGAACCCTTGATGTTCCTTAGATATGGACGATTCAATATTCATTGGATTTGGAATTTGAAGCTGCCCAACGAAATTTTATTTTGAACGAGTAGATTGATATGAGGAAAGGAAGTCTTTGTCTAAGGAAGAGCCTGCCCCGGGGCCACTTCTAGGCAGCCTGACGCTAAACTCTTAGTTGACAGCGGGAAGATCTCGGGAGCCCGGGTTGACCCGGACGTGCCAAGCCAATGACATCCGCAAGCTGGAGGTCTGGTAATGCCGAGCAATTCCATCGCTCTACTCCAAGGCCTCCATCCCATCTTTCGAGGAATCTCAATTCAGATGCCACAAGTACCCTCACAAGCCATAGAAAAATGGCACGCCTCCCCTTCGCCGCCGCCTTGGTTACGGCCCTCGTCCTCCTTCTCCTCCTCACCTCCCACCTAACAGCGCCTTTCTTCCCTACCATCCCAAATCTACAAACCTTCCTCCGCCATGTCTGCCATCCTACTACCTTCATATCGTCGAATGGCCAGCCACACACGGCTGGTGCAACAGATCAAGGCACACCCTACCTCCTCGGCGTCGGCAAAGCTGACATCACCGGCCCCGTCGTCGAGATCAATTTGATGGGATACGCAGATCCAGACCAAGTCGGCACCGGTCTTCGCCAGCGGCTATACTCTCGCACCTTCATCATCGGCAGCACGGAGAACCTTACTGAAAGATTTGTGTACATGGTGCTCGATACGCAGAGTGGAGATACGGCTGTAAGATACGGTATATTGGACGAGCTGGCAAAATTAGGCGGCGAGTACGCGGTGTATGGGCAGCAGAACGTAGCTGTCATAGGCACGCACTCGCACTCTGGCCCTGGCGCGTGGTTGAATTATCTTTTGCCGCAGATCACGAGTAAAGGGTTTGACAAGCAGAGCTACCAGGCGATTGTGGATGGGGCTGTGTTGTCGATTAAGAGGGCGCATGAGAGTTTGAAGCCTGGATATCTGAGTGTGGGACATGCGAATGTGGAGGGTGGGAATGTTAATAGGAGCCCGTATGCTTATTTGCAGAATCCGGAGGAGGAGAGGGCGAGGTATAAAGGTGATGTGGATGAGGAGATCACGGTGCTAAAATTCTGGGATCAGGAGAGTGGGAAGGGGAGGGGTGTGCTAACGTGGTTTCCCGTCCATGGAACGAGTTTGTATGGGAATAATACGTTGGTTAGTGGTGATAACAAGGGGGTTGCTGCTTGGTTGTTCGAAGAGGCTGTGAAGGGACAAGAAAGCGAAGACGAAGGGTTTGTAGCGGGCTTTTCGCAGTCGAATGTTGGCGACACGAGTCCGAATGTGCTTGGAGCCTACTGCGAAGATGGGTCAGGTCAGCAATGTTCATTTAAAGAAAGCCTGTGCAACGGCAAGACACAAGCCTGCCATGGCCGCGGCCCTCGCTTCACTGCAAAGGATAACGGCGCAGCCAGCTGCTACGAAATAGGTCGCCGTCAGTTCGTCGCCGCTAAAAGCGCCTACGATCTCATGGACGAAATTGGCACCCCTGTTTCCGGCCCCAGCGTAAAAGCCGTCCACTCCTTCCACGACCTCTCCAACTACACCTTTCCTCACCCCAATGGAACCACCCTCCACACCTGCCCCGCCGCCCTCGGATACTCCTTTGCAGCAGGCACCACCGACGGCCCTGGCGCCTTTGACTTCAAACAAAATGACCCTGGCAAGCCTAACGCTAACCCTCTCTGGGCTGTCGTGAGCGGTGCACTTAAGGAGCCAAGTAAGGAGCAGAAAGCATGTCATGCGCCAAAACCTATATTGCTCGACGTCGGCGAGATCCATAAGCCGTATCAGTGGACGCCAAATATCGTCGACATCCAACTCCTTCGCGTCGGGCAGCTTTTCATTATCGTCAGCCCCGGCGAAGCCACCACAATGTCTGGCCGGCGGTGGAAGGACGCCATCTACGGTGAGGTCAAAGCAATCTCTCTCGCCGAAAATGGAGATCCTGACCCGATCGTCTTGCTGGGTGGGCCTGCCAACAGCTACACCCACTACATCGCCACGCCCGAGGAGTATTCTGTCCAGCGGTACGAAGGTGCATCCACGCTCTATGGCCCCAGCACCCTCGACGCTTTCATCCACCTCAGCACCCTCCACCTTCCCTACCTTTCCGCGGAGAACTCGTCGTTTCCGACATCCCCAGTGTACCCGCCTAACAACGTCAATGCTTCCATGAGCTTCATCACCCCCGTCATCTTCGACAACGCCCCTCTGTTCAAATCATACGGCGACATTCTCCAGGATGTCAAACCTACCTACGTCGTCGGTCAAAACGTGATCGCGAGGTTCGTGGCTGCGAATCCAAGGAATGATCTCCGCTTGGAGGATACGTACGCTGCGGTTGAGATGAAGGACGGCGGAAAGTGGAAAAGGGTAAGGGATGATAAAGATTGGGGGCTCGTGTTCGAGTGGAAGAGGGTCAGTACGATTTTGGGGACTAGTGAGGTGACTATTACGTGGACGGTGGATGAGATGGTGGAGAGGGGGAGGTATAGGATTAGGTATTTTGGGGCGAGCACGGGGGTCTTAGGGGGGCTGGAGGGCTTTGAGGGCGTCAGTGGGACCTTTGAGATTGTGTGAGGGGGCGTGGATTGGGTGGAAGGTCGATATTTGGTCTGACACTGCACGATCATTTGGCGGCGTACGAGGTTAACGCAGTGTATGAGGGGTATGAAGGAACGAGTGGGATGTTCACGATTGTATGAGGTAGGTTGGTATGAAGGCGTCATCTGGTGTGACTGAGCATTATCAACTTGCATACAAATCCAACCGCTCGCCCGGCCGGTAATTGGGCGCCGAAGTGGCGAAAAACCCCACCGCCGGTGGCGATGACGGTGTTGTGAGTGTTAATCATTTCCTGCCCGCAATTTCCCACTTTTTTGTCGTTGTTTTTGTTTTGTTTGTCGCGTCTCTTCCTCTCTTCTTCTTCAACGAAACGTAGAGAACAATATCGGATTACGTGTGTTATCAGTGATACTTGCACCTGGCATTACTTGCAAACCATAGCATTACTTGCGGACCACATCATTTAAATTGATCACGACAGATTATCATTAGTGATTGGGACAGTACGCATCTCGAATATCACAGCAAGCATAGATTTTTGTTGGACACGCATTGGTTGACGACCGCACGGTTCGAAGACAGCTTATCCGCAGAGACTATCATTTTCCCACAGCATAATTCCGATTGTTCACGACAGACCATCATCAGCAACTGGGACAGTACGTATCCACGGCTTAGCTAGCACAGCTTTTTGTGTCGCACGCATCAATTGACGACAGCACGATTCGGATTCTCACATCACATTGCATCAGCGCAGTAGCCACGACTCATCTCGCATCTGTGACGACTAGGTCATTTGCAAAGGATCATTTGAATTTGTCGACTTACTAAAAGTGAAGACCATCGAGATTGAAGACGGAGAGACCATCAGAGAGTACTGACAACAGCCAATTGGCAATCTGATAGACGTTTATCCCGACACCACATACTCTACGCACATCACAGACATACCACAGTTCCTCTTGCATAGGCAATTTTCAGACACAGCTTGTCATATCGATTCACTTCTTAGAACGTACAAAGTGACGAACATACCATCATCCGGTCAACTGACTAACACTGAGCGCACTTCTGCCGTAATTCACAGCTTTTTTTCGTGCATCAAGCAGTAACGCTTTGACTACCCCTCCACTCACAGCCTTGTGCGGATCACTAAATCTTCATCATCGGTTCCAGACGACTGTTCATTCACTTCTAACGACTTAACATGTCCATAGTCAAAGTAATTGTGCCCGCGGGCGTTATGGTTGAGGTTGTCGAGGAGGCTCAGACTAGTGGGATGAACACTAGAATAGGAGGTACTGAAAATGTCCTAGACATAGAGAAACGACTACAAGAAGCTTTCGAACGAGGTGCCGCCGAGCAGCGAGCATTAGACGAGACAGAAATGCTGAATTTGTTAAAGGGCAAGGATGAAGAGATCAAGAAGGCACAAGAGGTGCTTGATCAGAAAGACGTGGAGATCGGGATGTTGAATGCAGAGATCGACCGCCAAAAGGTGGTAGAGAGCAAAGTGAAGGCCCTTGAGTCTCAATGTCGGGAGCAGGAGAAACTCCTGGAGCATTCCGAGGAGGAGGTCAATGCTTTCGTAGAGAAAGGCCGAAAGTTACAAAAGACACTTGAGGTTTTGCTTTTGGTGGAGATGGCCCATTTTCGAAGCCCAGTGGCTCCACAAACGGTGGATGCGACTACCCAGACTCCTCCCACGCAGCTCGATCACGAAACTGTGGAAAAGGGGAACGTGGCGGAGCAGAAAGGGAAAGCTGTTGAACAAGCGGCTGGGAGGAAGCGGGCGAGGGAGGAGGAAGAGGAGGAGGAGGAGGATGTGACACCAGCGACGAAGAAGAGAAGAGCCGAACTTCAATACCAGATGAATCAAATTGCCCTGGAGACCGTGCCAGTTGAACATAGAACCTGGATATGCGAGACGATGGGGTGGCGTCTGGAGGAGGGGGAGGGGAAGGAGGGGGAGCAGGAGGGAGAGCAGGAGGGAGAGCAGGAGCAGGAGGAGCAGGAACAGGAGGAGGAACGAGAGGAGGAGGGGGAGGAGGAACGGGAGGAGGAGGCGAGCGAAGGTGGTTCCGAGGAACAAGGGGCGGAGGAAGGAGAGTTTGTGGGAGTGGATGACGAGGAGGACGGGATGGCACAAGGTGGTGGCCGTGCGGTGGATAGCGACGACGATAGCGACGACGAGGACGAAAAAGTCCCGCGTTGGCAGCAGCCCAAGACGCTGCAGCCGGAGGTGCCGCAGCAGGTGAAGCCAAAAGAGCAGCAGCAGCAGCAGCCGCAGCAGGTACTGGAGCAAGAGAAGCTGCAAAAGCAGCAAAAGAAGAAAGACCAGGAGGAGGAGGAGCTGTGATGCTCTCCGCCACATCTACCACACCCAACGTGCTGCTAGGTACGACTCGTTGCAGGCAGTAATGCCTCCGCGTCACAACACCATCAGTAAGCACCAGATAAGCCTCGTCGACGACAATCGAAAGCTCCAGGTCTCACGCCGATCATGGTCAAGTATCACATCAGCTCGTTGCAGACAGTAAATGTCTCCGAGTCACGACTTCACCACCGCCCCTACTACGACTCGTTGCAGACTGAAGTCTCCGAATTACAACATCACCACCACTCCCGGTCAGCGCTCTAAATCGACTCGTTGCAAACTGTAAATGTCTCCGCGTCAAAACATCGCTACCATCATCACCACCGTCACCGCCAAACATCCTCCCTACACGACCCGTCAATGACATCTATCCGCTCACATCAACTCTCAGCGTCACCTTACCCGAAACCCACCAACCACCACCACCTCCCCTCCCCTCCCCTCCCTCATCTCCCTAAAACTGACAACGCAGACCGTTTCCGTGCGGTCGCATCGGTTCAGGAGCGGGCCTCTGGCCCAGCCTCTGCTGGTGCACTGCGCGATGTCGGCCGCTTGTCGGTTTGGGGATGGAAGGAGGAGGGGGGTTGAGGTGAGGTGTGTGCGTTGGTTGGGGACTGGGAATGGGGATGGGGATGGGCTGGACTGGAATGAGATAGTGAAAGGATGGAATGACAAGATGTGGGAAGGGTGCGAAGCAATGTGAAACAGCAGAAATGAACGCGAAGGGCTCGAAAGTGGTGTTAGGCTTTAGGGGATGGTATGAATCAGAATGAGATGATCGACTGCGTGGTTACGTTCGGAAGGTATTCGGTGAGAGTGATTGAGGAAAGCTCAGCATGCTGGTGTCCTGTGGCTGGCATTTCGAGCAAGACCGACGAGAGAGGGAAGTGGCCCGTATGAAGAACGGACCGCGATGGCTGCAGTGTCTATTAGACTGTCGACTTCCTATGTCTTCACCACGCCTGCTCTGATCACAACACGTCTGCGATATCGAAACCATGCTGCTCAGAAAGCAGCAGCGCCTCGAGCTGGAAAGCAGTCAGCAACAAAGGCGGATTTATGATGCTTTATTTCTGGTGGATTCAACATGCCTGGTTTGATTGGAACGTGTCTGCGATAACGAAAACTTTGCTGCTGAAAGAGCTGGACTGCAGATGGCAGGGACAGCTGTGGTTTTTTTTGTGTTTACTGGATTTGGTATATCATGTTTGCTTGGTCGAAAAATGTCTGCGATAACGAAAGTCTGCTATCGAAAAGGCAGGCATGACTGCGCTGGGATAGCGTGGGAGATGAAAGGATTGATTCGTGCTGTTTGATGGATTTAGCATGCTATGACGGATGGGTTGTTGCGTGTCTGCGGTGGATGAGCCATACCTTCTGAGAAGGTAAAGGAGGCGTGCTTGTGTTGGGAAGGGGTGGGGGTGTTTGCAATGATGTAGCTACTTGAGAGAGGGGGGAGGGGGGGGGGGGGGGGGAAGGCAGACCAAGCATACGTGCTGCGATGAAGGGTCTGAGCTGATGGAATCGATTTTAGCAGGAGTTGAGAGGGAGCATACGTGCCCTGAGGAAGTGTCTGCAATGATGGATGGGGTTTGTTTATTGACAAAGCAGGGGAGGCTTATGTGCTTTGAGGAGATGGCTGTGAAAGATGGTGCATACGAGTCACGCCTGCAACATTTGATATTTGCAATTAAAAACCTTGTTACATCGTCTCCATGATGCCTCGACCGAGTTGAGAGAGTCTGTCTTTACGCTTACTACGGGGATTGTGCTGGAGAATCATGTACTAGACTCAAAGCAAAAGCTACATTTACTCTTCGCAACCATTCCATCAACTGGTAAAGCGGACAAGACCCGGCATCGAGCTACCTTCTCAATTCTACCCCCAAGTATGATTGACTAAATCAAGCTGCAGTATCTACAGACCAAACTTATGACGACTGTTCTCTATTGCTCAAAGACACCCAAGCACGACGTTGTTATCACATTGGAGATGATTGATTCGGTCATCTGCAAGGCTGTCTTAGAATGCTGCTTCGAACTCCAAAAGATCGGCCTTCCCGCGGAGATCTGGCTGACTTAGCCAGCATCCTTAGAAGATGTGCTGTGCCATGCGTTACAACGCACGAGAGCGCCGAATATGAGTCTTGATTGACCATGAACTCGTCTCCTTGAAGGAAGTTGCCTTTATCCGCTTCTCGTTCTGTACAGCTTCACCCCCATAGTATTAGTAACATTGGAAGCATAGGTAGTACTAATTTCTCTTCTCAATCGTTGCTTACACTGCTTTCACGACAGGAGTTGATGGGGGACTGGTAGAACGTGGCATCTACATTGATTCTTGAGCCGCACAGATGGCGTTCCTCCGTGCCTTCGTTTGGTATCACTCTTAATATGCTTGAAATATATGGCATAAAAAGAGTCCCTTTGGGCAGCTTGGGCGTCCCCCGGGCGACCTGCGTGATGGAGTTGTGGAGTTGGCGTTGGTCGTAGTCCTCGTCCCATGCATCGAAGCTCTGCTGCTGCTGATGCTGCTGATTCGGTTTTCTAGAACAGACTTAGAGCAATTCGACCAGGCCTTTGTTGTTGGGTTGTCAATGGTAGATCATGACGGGCCGGCGGATACTGGCACGTGTATTTGTTCCGAATTTCTCTTGTAGTTCAGGAGATTGAATTTTGGATTGCTTTTCGTACTATCGATTCTGTGAACCTGTGTGATTTTGCATCTGTAACCAGATTAATCGCCCATAATCGTAGAGACTACAACGTTCGAAATGCGAGACTCTTAAGAGCACCAGCATTGCTCCCTTTTCTGGCATGATGGCCGAAAAGCTGAGATGAGGCCGCTGAGACCTTTTAATGAAGTCCTTAAGATCCAATTGCGTGAAAAAAGGAAGTCAAAAGCTCTTTTACATCCTCAAGAGTGGGAATATCATCAATTGTAGGGAGGCAAGGCGGAGCCTCCGCCTCTAGGCTGGAATCATCAGCTGCGAACAAGTTCGTGCTATCGTTCATCTCATCGATGTGGAGCAGGATGTCATGCGCGAACGCGAGTAAGCCTGGTGGTTGCTCGGAATATGCATTTTGGCACTTCAAATGTGATGGAGTGACATTTGACAATGCCAACATTGCAGCTGTACTCGCTCTGGAGACGTCTGCTTAGTACAACTTCTACCATTGCGGTAACAGACTTCTAAGCGGCTCGGATTTCGCTGAATATTTCTCATAAGCCTCGTAAAAATCGACAGAGTACTATTAGAAACGCGTAAATCTAGAAACATCTTGATTTTCTCGATTACCACTCTCCGGCCGGTTGTTTTTCGAGCTTCAAATCTTGGCAGAGAGGACGAGGCCACCTCCTCCTCGGTCGCAGAGGAATTTGTCGGTCTTTCGCTCGCAAGAAGCAATGCGACATCATAGCCTTCATTTTCTTTCGCAAGCCTGGAATGATCGGGATGGCTGGAGATTTTTTCAAGCTATTGTACATCGACAACTCAGTAGACGTTTTGTATACAAAGTGGAAACAACATACTGTATTGCCTATGAATCCGAGCTTTTTTTCTTTGTTATTGAAAAGAGACTTGTGGATTTGCGATTTGTTTGAGTTCGTTTTCTCGGAGGCAGGCATAATTGTTGGTTGCATGTACACGCGAGGATTTTTATGGGAAGATGAGGAAGTAAAGTAGTTCTGACGCGTAAGGAAAAGGAAGGTTAGCTGGTGGTGTAGTAAAATTGACCCCATTTCCATTACTCCGTGTCAAATACAAATGGCCAAATCTGCCATTATGGCCTGCCCTAAACGGCGGAAAGTTCGTTCAGCTTGGCGTCAGTATGATTGACAGGACGAACTTTTGGAATGGATTCGCCGGTAAGAATGCTCCACTGTCCAGGTCATGAGCTTTATCGGACAAGAAGAGTGGAATTCGGGGAAGTCTGCAACACTTTATTCTCAAGGTCGGCATAGATTGTGCTATGAGGAATGGTATCAATGCCGAATGACTGCTTGTTCGAGTCCTGCTTCGTCACAGGCGTTCTCTCAACGGAGACCAATTGTGTTTTATTCGACCTGATGCACTATGTGCTGCCTTCACTTTCTTGAATGGGCTTTGCAGATCATATCTGAGTCCCTTTGTGGCAAGCTAAGTAAGAGCATCTTTTCGCATCTGCTTTCATCCATCTATTTGTGTCTCGTCATATGTTGTGTTTTGACTCTGCGACAACGAGCCAGTCATTGTCCCCTTGAAATTCCTCTCTCTCTCAATATAGAGGGCGACGTGATCGATGTGGTGTCTGCCGCTGCGTGTTCCAGACGCCAGATTCCATAGTAATTCTCTTTATTTTCGTAGTTGCATTGACTTTGTAAGATCAACAGCTTGCAATGATACCTTCTCGGCTATGACCGCATCAGCAAGTGCAGTCCTCGCAGCTGTCAACAGTGAAGTGATAGGAGACTATGCATTAGTCTGCACACTACTGGCGGTCAGTTCCTCGCGCCCTCCGGAATGAAATGCCATCGTTGTCCTGCAGAAGATCTCCTTGCTTGGGCCCTGGGATAATCAGCTTCAAAAAGCTCGAAAATTTTACCACTGAGATCATATGGCGGGCCGACAAGATTTTGTCATGAATAAAGACTTATCAAACCCCTTCACAACGCTCACGAGGGAAACTTTGGGACTGCAACACTTGTGCAGACATATAAGAGTCATCACACGAGGAATTTAAATTGCCTAAGCTTATGCTCTGACCGGTGCATGACCAGAATCGTCTGACATACTTGCTGGATCGCCCATCACGGCATCTTGTGGGTATTTGGCTTCCAAATCAATCTCGTCTTTCCGCACATAGACTTTCGGGCACAAAAGAATCCGGTATATGTATCGGCAAGCTGTGTAGATATCGCCATGAGAGGGTTGATTCTTCTGCACGTGTCTGGGCAACTCAATCAAAGAAGAGGTAGTATTTCCACTAAGGTTCCTTCGAAGGATTTATAAATTCAGATACGAGAGACTTGTAGTGATTTGAACGCAGGATCGGTGGTACACTCTATGTACCGGAGCCAGGTGTGCACTCTGCTCAAGGACTCCCATTACTTCTGAGTGTGCACACCTGACTTCGGGGCCCATGTATTGCCTGCCCACAAATTTGAAGCACAGATCATGCCGTATAATAGGACTACGGCAAATTGCATTCAAAGAGACCTTGAGTTCAGGCTGTTATCCAGCCGGCAGACTTGCAAGAGCGGTCGACGTCGATATCTTCAGAAAGAATTCAGCGGGATCACTGTGCCCAAAAGTGGCAGAGAGTTCAAAGCCTGGTTCCATGAAACTCTTGGTGAGCTCAATCGCTCAATGCATACTGTCATAGAATTTGTATGAATGAACCTAGTTAAGAGCGAATTATTGGCAGGAGCAATTTTGAGGATCCTTATTCCTCTCACGCCTAACAGTATATTCGACATTACGATCCTCGTCAGCATTGAACACTAGGACTCTCAAGGGCAGTGAAAGATCAGCATCAACGCCGATTTAGAAATTTGGTGCGAAGGAAGTCGAAATCCCGAGGACAATTGAGATGCTGTTTCTCCATTTCGAGGCCAGTCCAATGCAAGACTTATATATCAGAGAAGCAAGAGTGTATCGACGAAGGATGCATATGTAGTAGAGCAAATGGTCCTTGAAATGACTGTTCTCGTACTTTCTCGCAACTCTGGTGAGTTTCATTTTGTACATCGAAAGATAGGAACGACTTTATATAGAGACAAAGTGGGTGAAATGACAGAGTAAGGGAGGGAGATGAGAGGACAGAGACTCAAAAGTCATAAAATATCCTTCACACTCGGAGCCATGTTAGAAAGCGGAACAAAGGTAGTAAGGTGTTTCACCGCATGATCTCGATTCTGTCTCTCGCTTTCCCCGATACAATCTTGACTATTAGTCAAGTGCTCATAGTCGCCAAACTCACACCACGCAAGAAGTCTTTTTGCCTGAGTCGAGCATTTTTCTGCCACGAGGATTGTTTTGGAAAAATTCCACCTTGGACATGTGTGCAGGCAACATTATGGCGTACTCCTGAGGCGTAAGCGCCCCATATGGACGCGGAACTGCATCAACTGTGACGATTGGGGGTTGCACAGGCGGCGAGGCGTGGCAGGGCGTGATTGGGGTTGGACGGCTATGGGTTTGCTGCCATTTCCCTCTCCGCGACGCCACGACGGTGCGGGGGGGGGAGCTTCATATCCCATTCGCTTCGAGGCAGCAGTCTCCCATCATATTATTGAATGCGGGATGACTACCGCAAAGTACTCTCCAGAGTTTTGTGGTTAGCTTGTGGTATCAATTGACGTAGGATAGCGTAATGATGGCCATTTCCTGGCTCATACACGCGGAGAATATTGGCTTCGATAGCTCTGTCATATGCGTCGATATGACTTCAACGTTATTCACAGGAATGTGGTAGTCGTCGGTGTGTTGAATTGCCCGAGCCAGAAAACATAATAGTGGCGCGCGACTCTTCCATCCATGAAAATTCTTGTGTCGGGATCAAAAGGACAATGCTCGCTTACCCTTCTTACGATCCCAGAAGATGGATACATCAACTTAACGAAGAGCTGAATCTCCGCATACCTCGCTTAGCCCAGATATCCAAAGTCACTCACGTCCATCTTAAAGTCTTGATCCAATGTATCCCGGTATGCATTGATTCAACTCCTTTCACGCCTGTCTGCACGCTGGCGAAGTTCCGCGTGGGATGTGGAACCTCCGGATCGGGCTGCGTACATTAAAGTCAAGCGGTACTTGCAACAGTATGCGAGACTGGTATTTGTATCCATTCCCCTGAATCTCCTGCAGCAGAAGACGATTCGTTGAGCGTGCTTGTGGGTCCTGGAGTCCCATACGTCGTGCCTTGTTCTTTATGCACTGATTTTGACGAGGTTGTTTATGGGAGTTGAGGATCTAGCTAAGATGGTATTATTCGAGACATCATGCTAGCTCCTCCCGACAAAGATAAAAAGCACAGAATTCGAGGGTAAATTCATCCGCAATGCCGCAAATTGAGAGTGCAGGTGTTTTGCGAGGAACCTGAGATTGATCGAAAGATAAGCTGAAATTGTTGCCGAGAGGTTCTGTCAGCTTTTTTTGTCTCCGTAAATTTCTTGTGCGACCATTTGTGGCGAGATGGAAGACGAGGATGGCAGGTTCATATAGGTGAAGTAGTGGTGAGGGAATTGGGGACCTCATGTGTTATGATCAATCTGCACACAACGGGACACGCCTCCGATGGGTCACCAAATGGAAGGCTACGTCAGTCGTTTGCGAGGCTCACGGCGATGCTGGTGATCCTGTCCTCGACCCTGCTCGGAGTGACCCACGACCACCTAGATCTTCTCTCAATCGACCATCACGACGTTTCGCTGACCTCGGACATGATTGCGAGATGGAATTCAGCCTTTACGTTCTGTGCTGAGTCTCCAGACTTATACTGCCTTGAAATTGTAGCATGAAATTCGAAGAGACTCCCTCGCGATGAGGTCGCTTGATATCTGCATGGATGATGACTACATGACTGTCCTTTCATGAAGTGGCATAGAGTGGGGCATGTTTGTCATGAATTGTAAGCAGCTCTTTGAGACTCGACTATTTGATGAGGCTGAGAAGATTCTTTTGAGAGACTAGGGTTTCCAGAGTTGGCTAGAAACACTGAGCTAGTAGAATGGTGAATTCTAAACGCTCGTCCTGAAGGTTGCTCATAGTCGCTTAATCTTGCATCCCATTTGGAAATTCATGATGGACTAAGAAAAATGAGAATCTGTCCATCTTGGATACTTCGCGATCGTTGTTCTTGCTTCACAAAATACGCCAATATGTCAGCAAGCCGCAAGCACATGACTTGGTGAGTACAGCCACCTAGCGCCACTGACAGGAGGAGTAATGTGCAGTGATATTTTCTTCAAAATCAATGCACGCTTCACTCTGTCGTCAATTCGTTGGACACTCTCGGCGGGCCAAAAAAACAAGAAGCTTCCGGACTGACTGCTTTCTCCTCAGTAACTGATTCGGTAGACCAGTCTGGTTGCGTAACGCAAGAACCAAGGATTTGGTTCTTGCCAGTGACTTCGGTTTTGTCGAAGGATTCCGATCGAGAATTTTGGGAGAATGAATGAGCGCCACGAAAATGACTCACAAAGAGACGAAGGGGCGTTGCCATGGCTGACTGTAGAGCGCCTGACTAAAGCCACTCAATTATAATTTTAATGTTAGAGGGGATGTATTGCCCGATGAAGAACTGCCAGCATAACTGGGTTTGGTGAACGAATTCTTCGTTCACCTCAATGGCTGCTGCCAAGTCAAAGGTCAAGCCTGTCCGGAAAATCACGGTGGAAGCACAGACGGAGACTGTTGCCAATGCCTCGTCTCCATATAGTAAACTCACTCACGTCCTTATTGAAGCTTGCGCGCTTGCGTGCGTGTATATTCTTTCAGGATCGTTGTCGCCGTATTCGAAATCGCTTGTTGCCTACTGGGATGACATGTCTTCAGTGCTGTAATGTCGTTTTGTATTCATACTGGGGGAGCATAGATGGAGGTTTTCAATGTATCATTTCCAATGATTCAGCGCTCAATTCTCGGACTAGGGTCTATTTTTGCGAATTAGGAGCTTTCTTCTGGTTGACATTCTTGTTTCGATCGATTCTTCATGTAGGCAATAGCCTGTTGCTCAATTGAAGATAGTTATCTTTACGGCTTGTTAGTCACTTCTCCGGCCACCAGATGCTGCGGTCTTGGGTTGAAAGCCTTTCTCTGGAGCCCAAGCCCAAGCTCCGCATGAGCATGAGAAAAGAGACAAGCACGGGGATTGAGAGGAAAGTAAACACCTGAATTCTGATACTTCAAACAAGGATATGAAAGTAAAGCCGTAAGGGTACTGCTTTTTTCACGGCGTGTTCTGCGCTAGTCAAAGGTAAATACTGAAGTCCAAACACGTCTCAAAACGGCAAATGGCTGAAAATACACACTAACGTGGGCTGAAGCCATTAAAGTATGCAAAAGTGACTTTGAAGGTATAAAGAAGGAGTAAGAGCAAGACAGGGACATTATAATCATGTCATAAGGCGGCATTGACAAATAAAGCATAACCAGACCGAGAAAGCTGACACCTGCCACCTGGCTCAACTGCTTCGCGGTGAGTGATGATGTGGTTCGCACAAGGACTCAATGTGTAATCCGGGTAGTAGTGGGCCAATTCCGTCCATTTAACTCTCAGTAGGGCATTGTGCTGGTCGCAGCAGGCTGCTTTCGAGCACGCACCACTGTGAAAAAAGCAGCGAGCTGGTTCTCTGCTCTTTTCTCACTTCTCCGGCTCTAGCCTACCTGCTGATTTTGAGCCGATGAAGGGGAAGTACATCTGCTAGTAGACGAAGACGCGTCTGTCGAAATGATAAAGAAGCGATCGCGACTGTGAGCCGTGAATTTTGTGGATGATCTCCAGGGAGTCAGTATTTGACATAGTCAAGGTCCCCTCCACTTCATTTCCTCTGCGTGAGAGCTTTTCTTCAAGAAGAGATTCAAGGCGACGAGCTTCGAGACCGTCGCAAAACCCCGCTCTATGATTTGCTTGCGCTCTTTGTCTAGTTCTGGCGCGTCTCACGAGCACAATATAGTAGTCGATCGGCACGGCGAGCCCAATACCAGAGCTCCTTCGTGTGGCTATTGAGAATAATCGCAAAATTCTGTCATGCAGATCGTGCTGGGCGCGGATCAAAAGTCGAGACTGCGCTGATTTATTGCGGGTTTCGATTTGGAGCCAATATCACGGCGTTGTCGACCACTCCCAAGACCTCAGCTTGCTCCGTTTCGATCATCAGAGCCGTAATGATAGGCAGGTCTGATATGATCGTCAGCAGTACGTGGTATCTTCAGTCATTCTGAAGAACCTTGCTCGTTTCCTTGGTGAGTCTAGAGCTGCATGGGCAGGCGGCTGAGGTGGTAAAGTAATAGCGTCTCCTAATTCTCTTCGACGTAAAGATTGAGCTGCTTTAATTAAAGATTGAGAGTATATTTTGAATAATTTTGCTGGAATTTCGGGAAGGTTGAGAGTATATTTGTAATCATGAAAAATATAATATCGTCAATGATTGACTAGCGTTCCTTGAATCATTTAAGATATGTTTTGAGAAGGTGTGATCTTGTGGGAAGCATAAGGCTGCTGCCATGACTTTGAAACTTTGGCGGTGTGAGTGAAGTCTCGTTCATGTGCATTACAAAGCCGTACTTCGAGTTTCCTGTGTTAGTTCGGGACCACTGTTGCTGTCCTTGAATTCGACAGGCCAAGCAAGATTAGCAACGATTCCGTGTAAAGCTGTGTGTTGTTCGATGTGTCCCTGGTGCTGCTGTTCTTTTGAGCTTTACAGTTGAGAACTCCACCATGGTATCCACAAGGATCATTCTTCTTCATTGACGACCTACAAAACTCTACCTGTGAAATTGTCTGCTAGCGTCTCTTTCAATATGCCTGCACCGCGATCTCCAATAGAAATGTCGTGATCGATCAGATATATCACGTCATACCTTGGTGCACTAGACCATGCCCTATTACCGAAATGAAATGGACCATGGATCTCCCATTTGTTGTGAGTTCCTAGTTTCAAGACTTTCGACGACCAAGGTTTCAATACTCTCCTCCACGCTCCAAGGATTTGCTGTATCCAATATGTGCTCAGTCTATTTTCCCGCTCTAGCGATAATGGCTCGGCCGGCGTCACTGCTGTCCGTGTCCGGTCCAGAGGAGAAGACAAGGTTTTGTTTCCCTGGCTTGTAATGTCGACAACTACTTATGTTCCAAGACTGCATCACCGCTCCGCAGCCTGCAAGACAAGGCAAGCATTCGATTTTCTGGCGCTGTGTCTTGTATGCCCTTCATATGCAATTGGGTGGCAATATCTATACGAAAAAGAAGCCATCCGATGCTCATTGCCGTCGGAGCTACCAGACGCCGTGAAAGATGAGACTCTGATCCTGCAATTGCCGACTTTGCTGCGGCAGGCGAATTCTTGACTTCCCTAGAAAGGTGGTCATTGCTGGTCTATCAAAAGCTCGGTCACGCCTTCATGCTTCTCTGATATCGCTTACTGCACGACTAAGAAGAAGATAATGCCGCCGTGCTTATTTCACTGAGCCAGGAGATAGGAGGCGTATCAAGAGATTCTGTTTTTGTGTATCCTCGCCGTGGGTTGCCTGGATCTGGTACAATTTGTAAATGTCGTCGTCAGTGTCAATGGCGAAGGAACGTTAAACAATCTGAGATCCATCGATGTCATGGGTCCATGAGTCGTAGAGCCTTCCAACTGCTCACTCCTATGTTCAGAAGATTTGTCAGTCGTGCCTAAACCTATGTCTTCGTAGAAGGCCCCACAATGGCCACTGTATCCCAGCTCCGTTCCCAAGCAAGTCAATACGACCCTAGTCCAGGTCTTCATTTTGGTATTGCACACAGATTTTGAAGTAGTCAACGACTAAACACATTGTGCTCATTGCAGATATCACTGCTTGTTCCTACCAGTGATCGTCAAGAAAGCTCACTGAGAAGCTAGTCTTCACTCAATAGGCAAAGGCCGCAGTCAATAATCTCGTCCAAGATTCTGTGCTGCGGACAACCTGTGTGTCAAGCCTCTTTTTGTCTTGCAATGACTAGATCAAATTCCATCTTGTCCCTTGTTTGGTTCGAATTTTTTCACACCGTCCTCTTCCTTTGTCTGCTGGTCGACCAAGGCTCTCGACGTGTCGGTTCGCCATCCTCTTTATTTGGGGAATCAATCCAGTCATCCAGATATACTCCTTCTGGATGTGCCAGAAATCGCCCAACAGGGTCGGCGGACCAGTATGTGATTAGTGGCTGGAGTGCAAATTTTATTGCATGTGGTCGTTGTTTATTCTCCAATGCAACTATTACAGCGTTCGTCTTCTCTCTTGTTGTAAAGTAGAGTTCTCGATAACCTTTGTGACCTATATCGTAGCACCTTACGTTTCGAATCATTTCTTTTGGCCAAATATTAAATGGGTGAAGGCCATATTTCTTTACAGGATCAAAAATGGCTATGTTGTTTTCCTTGCGATATAGATCTCGGTATGGCTCTGTAGAGTGATTGTATCCGTCAATTCTCGAAAACGGGATATCGCGACTTGTAGAAAGAATCTTGATAAGCATTTCCGACGTGGGAGACTAACACGTCAATTCAATAATTTAAAGAATCTCAGTCCAAGGCTTTTCAAACACAAACAGCTTGCCCTTAAAGACTCGCGAGGCATATACCTTATCTTACCAAGCCCCATCAGGGGCCCAATGAATCAGGCCAAGTCGCTGCGGGTCCTTAAGGACGTGAAGATGGAGCCAAGTATCAAATGCCTGGTATTGTTTCAATGGTGTTGCTATGCTTGGACATTGTATTAAGCTCTTTCGGTCATCACCTCCGGTCCACTGGAGAGAGGCCAAGAAGCGATTTCTTCTTTCGAATTCATCATTTGGATGACTCTTCAGGTCAAAAAATTGCCCCCAACCACAATGGTCTTAAAGTCCATATCAAAATCCAGTGTGCGGGCTAGGGCAGTCTGGTGAGAATGGCGCTGTGTATAAGAATCGGCGCCTTCATCACCGCACAGCATATGTAAGCCCCGCCACCACGAGTATTAGATCCCTGAATGATTCTGTTTCGGAACATGACCATGTCTATCAGTATTTCCTGCTTTCACTTCAATGTTGTGAGAATCACACATTGAATTTTGAATGGCATAAAAATTAGGCCTAGCGACTACGATGAAACGGCGGCTGTGTAGATGTCCTCATCCTCTGCGATGACAAAGCATTGACTTGGATCTTTCGGGTGGTCGAATTCTAGTTTGTCAAATTCAAGGTTGAAAGATAGCTTTGAGGAGGCAAATGCGATAAGTAGAGCCATTAAAAAAGACGATTCGGAGAGCGAGGACTGTGGAGATTGCGCGTTGCAGATCTTTGTCAAGACATCGCTTCTCTTTACCTGGTGATCACCTGCAGTAGTGACACCTGTAACAGCAACGGCGTGGGAGTCTCTTGATGCGGATATAGTTAGGATCATCGTCTGGATGCTTGACGCCTGTCCTTCTTGAGTTGCTTTTCCCGATGGAAGTTGCCGTCGGATCCAGTCGCTGGGTTACAAACCCCAGAAGCAGACACTCATTAATCGGCATGCTGCATCACTGGCCATTGAACAGTCACTTCTGACGCTTGACATCTACGCCTGATAAATTCTGTCCCCAAATGAGTAAGACTGCGAGCTATCAGAGCTTTTCTTGCGGTGATTTGCACCATTTGAAAACTCGAGCGACAGCCACTTCTTCTCCCCCGACTCTTATAGGTATGTATGTCGCATTGATATAGCAGACTGCATATTTGCGAAGCCCATGCTAGACTTTTTCCAATTCTAAGAATCCTGAGAGACATAATCATTTTCAAGTTAGATATCTTCATACGTACTCTTCTCGATAAGTCCGTGTTGTGCTTCGAGAAGATGAAGTAAGTATGTTTCTGAAAGTTCTCTTGTTGAGATATCAGTGTTTTCAGATGGCAAGAAGTGATTGTGTGTTTTCTAGAAGCGGAATGACGGGATTGTGTGTTTTTTGGCTTGAGGCAGCCGAAGCCCCAAGATCCCGGACTCGAAGCTCTCGGCCAGGACGTAGTCGTATATTTGCAATCGGTTCTCGACTGGCAGCGTGGCCAGATTGCCGTGGCCGGACCTGATGATACCGTCTGACGCCGCCACCTTTTCGATTGCGCCTTGCGCGAGGGTCGAGCTTGGGGATTGAGATGGGTCATCGGAACCGACCAGGCCCTCCGCTTTGATGGCACCCGTCGACATGATGGATTCTGTCGACACCAGGACGGGTTCCGTAGACACCAAGAGTTGTTGGATACGTGTCTGTGTCGAGGAAATTCGCTATTCCTAATGCCACAAGTTCTTCGTTCTGACTGATGAAACGGCGACTGACCGCAGCATGTTGGCCATTATTCTTTTTTGCGTAAATTCAAATGTTTGCGAACCAAAAAATCCGATAGTCACACCAGTTAAGACCGTTCAAGCCAAACGGGACTACTTGTAAAATTGACTGCGATTGTGGCCGCCAACGACACTTTAAGCAAGGCAGACCGTTAGCGAATTGTTGTTAACCTCGTCATTCTCACTCGACATTGCTCCTCCTAACTTGCAGCGATCAAAGGGTTCAAAGGGCCCCTGGCAACTGAGCGATCAAAGAGTCTGTGTCTGCTTGAAGTGGCCGTGTGTGACCGTCCACTTCCGCAGAATTTGTCCGCAAGTGTTGACGACAAGCTAATGTCTGCGACGACATTGCTGGTTAGATCTTGCCAAGTGGCGCGGTACATCCTTGCGAGCAAGTACCTTCCTGCATCGGACGGTTTTGTTACCAGCAATGGTCTTGATATTGAGCCAACTTCGACGAGAACCATTTCTAGAGCCATCATCAGTCAATCGTGCAGAACACGATCGAAGCTGATCATGTGTCTTGCATCATTACGAAAACCGAAGCGCAGAAACAAAGCGCTTCTTGCTGCTGTTGGTGGTGCTTTTGCGGGAAGTTATCCTCCTGAACATAAAAAGCGTCCTTGTTGACCGTCATTGAAATTGCCGCCCAGATGGATCCCACGAGGAGACTTGACTGTCGTGCTTGAACAAGACCTGCCAGCATTTTGGTGACATATGCGAAACCAGGCACGTTAATTGAGCGCCAAAGAAGATGTCGCACTGTGAGTAGCCATGACTCTATCTTCTTTGAGTTTCTCTTGGTTGGGGCGTGTCCTTGGTACGCGGTTGACTCCGCTTGCGACAGATCTTCCGAGGACAGGAATCGGCTGACAAGGGTTTCGTCGGGTCTGTGTGATATGGAGATCACGGACTGGTATTACCATGTTGGGCAAAGTACAAAGCGGTCACTTGCGGGAACATGTCTGGTCTCGTCAACTGTGTAGCTCAAGGTTCAGAAATTAGAGTCTCAGAGATGAAGTCATACTTTGCCTGGTAGTCGAGTATCGGCGAAGATATCGCAGCCACGCAACTGAGCTGAATTGCGCCGCGAAATTGATCAGAGATAAATGAAAGATTATGCTTTGACTGGATCATCCAGGCCAAAGTAGAGGGTAGATCCACTCCACGTATTTTGTTAAGAAAGCAAAATCGTGAACATCTGAGAACACATTCAATTCTGCGGGCTTTACTCGGAGTGTCGTCAGCGTTGCTCGGATCATTGAACTACTCATGGTCTTCGAGTTCAGTGACTCGTTTCCGCATATGGATATCGAGGTTTTCTCTTCGTTCTTCGTTCTTGCAATGCGACATCGATCTGAATGACGCTTGTGGGTACCTCTTGGTGGCACCTAGTCAGAAAGGAGCAAAAAAGTATGAAAAGACTAATAGGTGGGTCTCATGTAAAGCAGGTGCAGGCACGAACCCAATGCACCGTTGGGTTTTCAGAATAAGGCTGAGGCCGATGATCAAAACCTGTAACGAAATCTCATAATTCAGATGAGATTGCTGGAAACTAGAAGGAAATGGACAAGACGGTCTCGGTCTGAAGTAGAGAATGTAATGCATATATATTTATACTACGAGAGTCCGAAGATGAGGGACTGGATGGAGAAAGAAAGAGTCTTCGAAGAGGAGCGACGTTCTTATACTTGACGGGCGGGTAATTCAACTTAGTTTGAGGTGAAGAAAACGATTCAATTTCAGCAATGAAGAAAAGTTGTGGCCAAGCAAAAGCAGGTGAAGGATCAGAACGTAGGAAATTTCTTGAATTTGACCCCTGCACCTTTTTTCACACGGGAGATAGATCGCGGTAGGCAAATGGAATGGAGAGTCACCCAACTTGGATGAGAAGATACGGATAGCCTGCCCATGATGTTCTGCACGCCTTTTGCCGACGTATGTATACCGTATGACCTGTCGTAAAACGTGCATCCTGCTCTTTCTCGTATAATTGCATCAGACACAAAATGCCGGAATCCAACGCTTCAAAGTATGATCTGATTAATTCCATATGTGCACGTCGGGGGGCTGGAGAGCAAGAGGCGAATTAGTGTGAAGGCGATCGGCGTGACTCAGAAAATTGAAAAAGAGTATTTTCTCAGCGTGAAGTACACATCATTCATTACCAAGGGACGTGATAGAAAATTCCTAGACTTTGAGTAGCCCATCAGTGCCAGCTTTGAAAGGTGAATTAGCCCAAGGCTGAATCTGCAGGCGAATTTGTAGTGAAGGCGAATTGGCGATAAAGACCACAAAAAGCCAAGCCTAAGTTGTAATATATGAAAAAGACAGAATGTAGCATACAAATGCAAAATAACAAGTGTTTAGGAAATGGAATCCCCTGCGAACAGTACCGTGCCCCTTTGTTAGTCGATCAAACAGGATCCATTGAACGATCAATTTAGAGAGAGCTCGCATCAGATGTTCATGAGTGTTCTCACGAGTCCTGTTTGCCGTTGTCATAAGCAGTCAAAGCGGGAGTGATATGGTCGGGGATTGCACACCATACCGATCTTTCATGGCTGCAATCGGTAGCGAGTAAATCATATGCTGCTGTCCAGCGTCTTTTAGACCATCTAGAAGTGTGTGATCACAACTTCGACGTCTTTGAAAGTTCACTCCTTCCGTAGCGGAAACCATGCACGGGGCTGTACGATTTGTGGAATCTTTTGAGCCTAGACTGTGGGATGTACAGTGGAGAGACAACGAATTCCTCACATCTTAATGGATTCGGGGTTCTAGCTGGACTCACACAAACAGTAGGTGTAGTGTAGGAAGAAAGGAGGAGCACAGTGAATTCCCCCTCAAATGAAAGCCAAGACAAGGACCGTAACGCTAAGCCTTTTTGGAGCTAGCGTGGGGGCTCCCGCCAAGCCCTTGTAGCCGACGAGAGCGTCCCCGAATTCTCGCAGTCTCTACCACCAATACTGCCATACGGGCCTGCAGCTTTCTTTGGTGAGCAGCTTTCTTTGATGTGACAACTATTGGGGTCAACCATTTCAACGCTGATTCAGGGCCCAACATTCGGCAAGCGCTTCCTCTGTGAATCTGTGTAAGAGCCACGGGCCTGGTCAAGGCAACACCGTTGAAGTACGATGAGGCGTCACAATATTCTTCCATTCTAACACGACAAGTCTCTGTTGCAATGTCTTTAAGAAGTACAGAGAGTTTATGTCGTGATAGGCAACGGGAAGGGAGTAGGCGTCCGGAACGCTTTTATTCTCCATCCGAAGTGCAACACAGGCAGTGCAAAAGTTTGCTCGTAGCAGACTCAGACACGGCACATATTCTGTATATCTCTCGATGCGACCGATCTAGCATTGAAACTATATCAGCCACACTGTCGAGTATCGCGTGTTGCTTGCAGATGGCGCGTATGTGCGCTTACAGGAGAAACAACACTGTGGCTGAGCAAGCCGATCTGAGGTAATAGACAAAACTTCAACTCTTACAAAATTCAACCCGAATGCACAAGGACCAATATCTCATAGAGCTGCATCAGCCGCATTCGCTTCCTGCCCTTACATAATCTTGACTCGCACGATGCGAGCTTTGACCATTTTGTGGATTTTTAACCTCCTGCAGCTGCTTACCGCAGCCTTCTTACCTCTCAACAACACTGTAGAAAGCCTAGGAGAGAAAACTACCGCTCCAAAGGCATCTGCAGTACCCCAAGTCGGCAACACAACAATATTCGATCCCGACACCCACATTTACTGCTACAACTCCTTCCCACACCTACATTTAACTGAGTCATCTTGCTATGAGCTTTTTGATGCTCTCGAGACCATACCAAATCTCAACGAGCAACAGCTTGTCAAAACCGAGAACTTTCAGCCACTACGCTATTGGGACAAAGACAGATGTAGCCTTTATCTTTACACCCAAACAGACCAGGGTGTCGACAAATTCTCGCTTGCGGATTGGTTGAGGAAATTGCGAACAATCCTGAGGTATCTCTCATATCTTTTGGTCTCAGTGTCAGTATGACAGGTTGAAGACTGATGAAGATCTTTCTAGATACTGTGCCGAAGAAGGGAATCCTGGGCTTGGCGGTTATGCTTCTGTCGGAGAGCGCGGTCTCTTCAGGGCATTCGCTGAGAGGAATTTCTTTCAGGGTGAAGAGGCATCTGGGAATATCAACATTCTTTAGGAAAGCTTCTGGATTATGGCCGCACTGTATTGGGCGTCAGACCTGCCACAATTTTGTCACTACAAAGTGTGCGGTTGGTGTTGAATAGATGCACGTGAGTAGAGTCAGGGAATCCCTTGTCTAATTCTCTGACATGGCGCCAAAGACTTCAAAGTTCTTTGACAATCCCCAGGATGTACTGAAGTCCAATAGTTTGCGGCAAAATTACAGACTCAGCATGCTTCAACAGTTGGGTTGCTTTAACGGCAGCGCACCAACACGCGACATGAGACATCGCACCTGGCTGTGCTGCACCAGACCTTGGAAACAATAATTGCAATACTCTTGTATTTGAATCTCACATGCACCTGAAGAGCGTGGACTTGCATCCTACGCAGGAATACTTTCTTCCCTTAGCGAATTACCAGTGCAATTTGCGCAGCGCTTCAGGGAGTCTTCTCCGAAGAGGCCTCTCTACTCAGTTCCCCCCGGGACGAAGTGCACGAGGCTCTGATCAAAAGACCTCTGATCTATCTCCAGGAAGTATGCAATTTCCTTGGCTGACGAGCAGTCTATTGGCCCTCCTCACCGGCGTCAACTCTCTGGACATCAACTTCACTACATCAGATGACTTGCCGAGCCTAAATGCATTATCTCTATCAAAGTTTTCGCCGTCTACCTCAGCATCGTCACCCTCCACACAATCGGACGAAGTCTCTAATCTTTCGTACCCTCCATGGCCCCCAGATCGCAAAGCGTTTCCAATCACGTCCTTCCCATATTACTATAATGTTCTGTTGAACAAGGCACCATGTATCCCACAACCCGGCTATCCAGGAATAGTAATGTCAAACCTGCAAGACTTCATCCTGGAGTTCGTCGAGAGCATCGAGAAAAAGTATCCACCAAATGCGATAACTACAAACAATACGACGAATCCTGCCGATACCCCACAAACCTCCAAAAGAACAGTATCCAATGCGACAACAGGTACCGGCGAAGAAAATGACGGCTCAGGCACCATCCACCCTAGAAGTGTGGCCGCCGACCTCGTTGATCCAGAGTCCGGCGCTAAATTCACGATTTATCTCTGGCGCAATTTTTTCCAGCCGGAAATAGAAACGGCGCTGGCAGTTGCAAGTCTCCGGGATTTTCGAAATCAGGTTGGTAAGTATGGGCCAGCTGATATCCAATACATCATCACCAAGTACAAAGATGGAGGACGGGTTTTCCCTCCTAATTGCTGGGCAGTAGTGGAATTGAATATTATCTTGTTGTAAAGGGGAGCTATCGGCGGTAGAAATGTTGCGGGCGAAACAGCTTTGAAATTGGAAAAGAGCTGGTAGCCAAGTATGATATGATTCGGCTAGTTACGCTTTTAAAGCTTTCGCCTTTGAATTACTATTCGAACAGCAGCATCAAGATATCGAATCAAGCCAAGGCGTTGCCATTTCTCTCGTCTAAGAAAATTTTACATCATTGGAGAACCAAGTTAATACTGGCGCGTAGCGTATCCACAAAACGTATGAACTGGCGGAAGAGTTCCTCAAATCACAACCCCACGCCAATCGATACTCAAGCTGGACCCATCCCCTTCTCTCACATCTAGCACCCTCCCAATGTACCCTCTTCCACCTGTCTCACTACCTCAACTCTCATCACTCCATCGCCGAGAAAGTACAAAAAATATTTGACCCTCCCCCCCAAATATTTACCACACTTCTCTCACTTCACCTCCGCCTCAATTCTCCCCAGCCCTAGATCTCTTGAACAAACAGGAGAACGTCGACGAGTCATAACAAGACTTACTTACACCTGATTCTTCATCACGTAGCTCGTTGAGTAATCCACTATCCTAGGAAGTGGAATCTTATCTTGTCGTCTGGTGGGGGCTGGTGGGGGTGGTATGAATTGCTGTACTTGATGCAGGAACTGGTGAGCTTGGTTGTTTTGTTTGTGTTTGTAAATCCAACCCCAACCCAATCCTTATCATGTATGTCACGTCGAATTACACACAACACCACCCTTCCTTTCCCTCCCTTCAACTTTTCCTCCAATACCAACACCACAAAATCCAAACCACGCATCCATCGCCATCTCCTTCTCCGACCCCCCGCAGGCTGTTGATCTTGTCATGTCTGTTATTCCTGCATCAATGGAATGTTGGAGTGGTGTAATGTACCCAGGCGTCGTTGGCGTTGTGTGAAGGGATTATCTGAACCACCATTGACCATCGCGATCGCTGTTATTACTTTAGTCGGCTTTTGCTGTTCTTATTCCTGGTGCTGGTGATGTTGTTGCTGGGGTTCCTGTCGCTGCTTTTGTCGCTACTTTTGTCGCTGCTGTTGTGGTTGCTTTTGCTGCGGTTGTTATTGCTGTGACTGTGTTTGTTGCTTTTGCTTCCATTTTTGTTTTTGCTTTTGCTGGTTGCTACTGCTGTGGTTGCTGTGGTTGTGGTTGCTGCTGTTGTGGTCGCTATTGCTGTGGCTGCTGCTGTTGATGTCGTTGCTATTGCTGTGACTGTGGCTGCTACTTTTGCTTCCACTTTGGTTTGTGCTTTTGCTTTCACTTTTGATCTTGCTGCTGTTGCTGTCACGACAGTTGCTGCTGTCGCTGTTGGTGTCGCTGCTCCTACCTAGCAAGGGAGCTCTCATGAGATTCAAGCCAACGTTCAGCATCAATACTATGCCACATAGCAGCTGAGGACTAGTCACAGGGTCGTTATACCATACCATAACCCAGAGGATGTAGTGAAGAACCTGATATTGGCCTGTGAGGGGTGAGATAGATTCGTAATGTAAGGCTGTGTGAGATGTTGTACTGCAAGCTTAGCATTTCGAGACCGTGACTAGAGTACTTTTGAATACTCCTGACCTTTTTGTGGCTCTTCAGCATCTGAGCGACTATCTTCCGAGCTGCTATCCGACTCAGAAGACGATGATTGATCTTATATATTCTTTGCTCTGGTAGGGGTGATTTGCAACCCTCCACGAAAGTATCAGTCATGTCATCCACTCTCAAGTTGCCTCACGAACGCAGTAGAAGCAATTCGTCTATAACCTTGCCAGTCGTGTCTGCTGATCACAGTCAAGTAAAAGCCTCCCGCAGCCAGCCGAAGTCCCAGCGGAATGGCCAGAACTCAGCGGGACGGGCAGCATCACAACCAACGAGAAAGTCGGAGGAGTTGGCCTCCATTTGGTTCTTTTCACCCTTTGATTGTGCCCTTGCTCTGAGAACAACGGGAACAACGAGATGTTCTGAAGGAATTTAGAGATCTTGATCTCTCAAATGAACATGAACTATTTATACTCGAAGATTGTCAAATTGAAGTCAACCGTTGACATCTACCATCATATTCCAAGTCCTCGAAGTCTTCTTTGCGACAAAAGCAGCTTTTCTGCAGCCCGCCGACCATCTAGGAGAAATGGAGAAGACATTTGACTCCGCGTTGTGGAGAATAAGGGGATTGGAAGTCCGGTTCTCGTGAGTCTCGACGACGTGCTGGAGAAGATTTATACGTAGGTGGGTCCGGTGTCATTGTTCTGTTCCTCCTGGAAGCTGGCGATCTGGTCCGCCTTCTCAGTGGAATTCAATTTGTTGCAGTACAGCGCAGAGCGAATCCCGTATGTTGGTCGTGAATGAGAGGGGAGGGGAAGGGGATCCCAGCCTTACCGAAATAATCGCTGATCCTAGACACCTGGGATGGACATGGCGCAACAATTTCATCGTAGTTGTCGTAGTCTTCTTCCTCTTCTTGCTCTTCTTCATTTCCCGAACCAGCCTTGGAAGCCTTTTTCGGGGCTATCAGAAGGTCTTCTCTACGGCCTCGACGACTTCTCCCAAACAAATCGGCTTGGCAAACCTTTTTGCTAAAGAGTTTTGTTGAAGCTTGTGACTACTCTCCAGCCTGTTATGCACTGCCTCTGTTTTTTGTTTATGTATTCCTACGAGACTGTGAAGCTGTCTTTTGGTCCAGAGATGCTGATTCGCTGGTATGATACGATGTCATAGTTTCACTCTCGAAGTCGTTAAGAAATAAGCTGAGGTGGGAGTAGCGGAGAGGGAAGACGAGAATTGGCCAAGCCATCACATACTAATCGTCATCGCTCCGGTCTAGCTCGTCATCCCCTAGAGCTACAAATCCATCAACCGCCACAATTGGCTGGCCAGTCGAAGCGACTGCTTTGGAAACAGCTTTCAGCCCCTCTAGTGACTTGTGTGATTGATCCCATCGAATCATGTAGCCTCTTTCTGCGCTTATATGGAGATCTTGCTATCTAGTAGGTGGAAGACAAGCATCGGAGGCTGCTAAAAATGATAATGTATGCCACGTCGTTTGATCATTGCATCATTCTGGCCTTAGAAGGTGCCCTTGCTCAGTCATCTCCATCTCGCGTAAAGTTCATCGCTAAGCTAAAGCAATCTGGCAGCTGCCAGAGCGTCAATTGTGGAACTATGTGAGGGTATTTTGTATTGAATTGTTGTTATCGACCGTTGAATAGGGGGTGTGGTGAACTTCAGAGCTCGACAGGGTGTGCCATTTCGGAGGATCTCGCTGCTGGAAGCTACGACGACTTCTGACGTGGTGGTCTTTGTTGGTGCAAGGGTATCTCGGAGGCTATTTTATTACCATTCAGGTCTCGTCTTGAGAGCATGTTATCTATGCCTACCTAGAAGGTGTCAATTCTAGGTAGCCAGTGCTGTCTTGAGTCTTGCTTCTTCCGCGTTGGAATCATTTACCGATGAACGATCAATGCGGTGTCTCGACTGGGACTGACTCCAATAATGCGCACGTTGAAGAGAATATAGCTAGACTGATAGCGTCCGATTGTAATATTTCGTTGCAAGCGGTATCTTCCGCTCCCTTCGTCACCCATGTCCCAGTGTTGAAATCGCATTACGTACGAGCAGGCCCGAGAATAGGGCCAAGATGCCACCATCACGACCCTCACGTAAGCTCACCAGCAACCAGTACGCGGCGAACAACTGGGGCTCCGTCAACACAATCTTTAAGCCGGAAAGCTTGATATTTCGCTCGTTCCCTGTGTCCTTGTGCGGGATCGAGTCTAAACATCGTGTACATGTCAGTATAGTTTTGCTTGTCAAACGTCTGTCCGCAAGCAGTGGAAGTCACTTGATTCGCCCATCTAAGGGGTTTTCGGGTGCAATAGCATATATGCTGCTAAAATGTGAAACGTAAAGCTGACAATGTCATATTTTACCAGAGGAAAGCCGAGATCGTGGCATATCTTGGATCTTGACCCTGCAAAACACTCCCGGTAATCTGGACATTCGACTGGGCAGACGTAACCAAAATACCATTGAAGCTGTCTTGGGCTCACCCCACAGTCTGGGCTGTCTAGAATCCGAGACTTGTTCTCACTCATGTCCGACTTTGTTTTGACCTGCCCAGAAATCTGTACTTGATGTTCTCAGGCCAGTGGCTCTTCCAGTAGAAAAAGAAACAGTGATCAAAACAGCCTCTGACTTTGCGGCGTGGCTTATGAGCTGAGTCATCTACTGCGAAAAGTGTACTCCCGCAGTCCTCATTAATGGTGCAATCGCCTGACCCTTCGCTGCTTTCAACAAACTGAGTTCCTTCTCGGCATCGAAATTCTTCTCTTTTTTTGCTTATATGATATTTAGTGAGAATAAAGTCCACATCTTCAATCCTATGACTGCTACTCTGAGCCACACACTTGCCTTAGTTCCTTCCCCCTTCGACGAACTCGTATATCTTGCGAAGAGAAGGATGTTTAAAAGCACTTTAATTATTAGCCTGCTTATTGTTGGCATGCTTACTTGTGGTGCGTTTGCTGCCGGTATACTTGCTGCTGGTGTGGTTGCTTTGACTAGATTCTTTGGCCTTTTTGGTGGCTTGTGCACGAATTTCCAGGTCCTCCCGGAAAGTGTTCATTTCAAGACAACCTTAGTCCGGTCGATTGCGGTCGCATTTGATCTTCTTCACCGTACATGTGGTACACGACAAGGTGTTCCATCCTCCTCTCCTCTATAGTGCAGTGCCTCCTCGGTTACTGCCTGCGAATACAGGATGTGAGAATATTGCAATCGCCCACAGACTTTAGGTGGTAGTGTCCCAAAGCAAAAACTTGTAGAGAACGTGTAGATACAGATTTGATTCGTTCAGCTGGGACGTCATTGATTTCCAAGGTTTACAATTGAGCCGAGAAGGTAAACCGTTTTGTGTGAGCTGTGAATTGTGTAAGTGCTTCGAGATCAGGATCATAGTGATCTACAAAGTTGAAATTGACAAAAATTCTGTAAAGAATGTAGAGGTGCTGAAACTTAAATAAGAAGTTCAAGGAATCAAGACCCCGATGCTTCGATTCTAAAATCTAGCTTTCCTTGGCTATCAGTAAGGAATCTTTCATCGCTTGAAAGAAAAAGGAAAGAACTATAAAGCTGACAGTGATTTTCTCAATATTGCACAAAGCTTAGGTCGAAAACATTGAAACATGATATAATTTAATTAATGACATCCGTATGAAGGAAAGCGAAACGACCGAGGCATGGATACTCCTCCATAGATGTAAAAGAGCTTATAGTTGAAACAAAAGTCAATCTTGTCTTCAATCTTATGGACAACGCGGTCGATTTTGGATATCTGTAACGAAGCTTTTCTTACCAATGTTGATGGAGTGATTTGTCGCTTTCGTGTTGGATTTGGAAAAGCGGGATTTGGTTCGGGAGGATTTTTTTATGTGCTTGATATGAGCTTCAACAGTTCATGGGACAGCTTTCCAATGGATATTTGTGCGAGTATTCGGTCGTATATTGAAAGCTGTTTTAGCAGCACGTCGATAGTCAGGAAAATTGTTTTGAAAAATGATTCAAAGACACCTCGGAAAACCAATGCGACTGACTCTTGTCTTCTTTCATGGTTTCCTTACCATATTGGAGAGAAAAGCGCCGCCATCTCCCACGTTTTTAATGTACAAACACCCCGATGTAGAAGGCTGGGGAATCTTGACTGAGAAGAATAACCTACTCTTCGCATCATCGAATATGAGAGACCATCATCATCCCTTCGTTATTCGAGGGATGTTATGTACAGCAACAAATTCTCATGCCGCTGCCGATAGTACTAGAACAAGTGTTAGCTCAGGTACGGGCAAAGCGGCCAGACCGGTGGGCAAAATTCCTGTTGGTCTAGTAGCACACGGGCGGCGAGTGAGCCAGGCAATCATGGACTGTAAGTGATCCGTATTGACTCCCGGAGAAGCCCACGGATGTTACTGGGGACGTATCTGCAGGGTGTGCTGAGATGGAGAGCGAAGTCACATCACAAAGTAAGAAAAAGTTTGCACACATGCCACCCCGACCCTTTTCACCTCCTCGCTCACGATCGCTCTGATCTGAAAGCCGCTGCAAAAGCTCGCTCGTACGGCCAGTATCATGTTGATACTCAAAGCTTGCCTACCACACCTTTAGTCGCTTTGCACACGACGTTTTCTCAGTGCAGGGATCGACAGATAGTCCTGGTACTGCCTGGGTATGCCGACACCTGATAGCTGCCGGACGCCTTTGCTCTTCGGCAGTGGCTTTGAGAAGGAGCTTCTTAATGTCATGGATCATCCAAGGTCCCCCATTAGACTTGTCCGTTCATACGACATCGTTTTTTCGTGACGATGTTAAGCCAGGTTGGGAGTCATGTTTGATGCCGAAGTAAACCAAATGCAGTTCGAAAAGCGTTGCTGTATTTTCTTGATGGTAAATACAATGAACCTTTTTTGCTGGTGGAAGCTAGCTAAATGTCTCGGTGGAGGTCGCATATAGGCATAGAGCGCCTGTTCTATAGACTTATCTTTGGTAGACTGGATGAGATACTCTAGTGTATAGATCTTGCAAACGAATGGCCACTTGTTCGTGTGAGTCCACAAATTGAATAGTGAGCGAGAAGTTCGATTATATGGGGTTGCCAAGGATAGCTTATAGAGTGTTTTCGAAAGCTAGGCTATTAGATGCGGTAGGAACTCGGGCTTTGAGAGTAAGATCTTGGCCGCCTCAGCGGATGTGATCTTGCAGCCAGACTCGTGGGTCTTCAGCTGCTGTATCTGCTTGACCTGGTAATTACAGTGGTGTTAGGCATTTTTGCAAAGCAATTCCCAATGGGACAGCTCGTCCTTGGAACCTCCCGAGTAGGTGAAGACCCAATGATAAAGCGGTTTATACGGTTTAAATCAATCACGGGGTCACTTGATCCGTTAACGCCCGTCCTCATTATTCCCTAAGAATGGCCAAGGGACACCGAAAGGTACTCATATGTTGAGGTTCAAGCTGTGATGGAGCGTTAATGATCAACAAGAGTACATGAAGTGGAGGCATGAAGCTGGGAATTGATGAACTCCTTGCCCCATGTCCCCCTTCGGACTTCCCTCTTCATAGCTGGCAGAAATCAGAATCTCTCCGCTGCTCTCGCTATATTTGGCATGACACTGCTATTAGACAGCACGCTAATGAGCGTGGACACTCTCTAGGTAGAGCCTCGAGGTTGAGATCCGCGAACGGTTGATATTTCCCGAGGTACCCTGCATCATCTTTGCAAGCATCTAGCTTTCTTCCAACCATTGTGAAAAGACATGATTGAATGTTCAGCCCTGAATGTCGAAGTTAGTCTATCTTTGTCGGAATTAGCTCCTGTGTACACTCAGACAAAACGTTTATCCCAATGTCGAAAGATGTTCGCCTCGTTTGTTGGACTGCGACTTTATGCCTCTCAGATGGAACCTTTCTGCGCGGAAGCGAAGGTAGTGTAGAAGAGTAACGGCAGTAGAGAAGAATGACACTCCTAGCATCAGGGAAAGAGACACGTAGTGGCAAAACTGACAAAGCGGACGTTATCAGTGTCCATGATCGCGATGGGCTTGGTGAACTTGGGTCCAATGTAAGGGAGAGGTGGGGGTCACTACGTTTAGTAGTGACGCCTTTCGACAACTTATCGCTCTTGTACTTCCGGCAGAAGCTATAAAGGAGGTGTTCCGGCCACCCTGGGACATTATGCACGCGTACAGTCTCGGAAAACGTTCAGAAACGATTCGTTAATATCCCACGGATGGTTTGTGCTGCCGATAACCATGACTGGTCGGCCAGACTCTCGAAACAAACTCATTTGGTTCATTTATGGAGATAGCTGGTTTGCACCAACCCTTGTGTTATTCATCCCTCTTAGACGTATTGTGTAGCAAGGGGATCTACATAAGCTTCCACAGAGAGAATCTTGGACCAATCTGGCTCGTCTCCCAGTCGCCTGCTTTATGGCGAATTGTTCGGCATTCAGCTCAATTTTGGCTGTCTGTGTTGGTTACTGGAACGGTTGGCTGGTAAGGTCTTTACAGAAGTCATAGACTTCTCTTGGGTGGGGCGAGTTCTATTTGCGTAGTTGACTTCGCTCGTGGTAGATTTTCCTGGAAATGGGGAAGTCGCCCACTTCCGCTTTCCTTGGCGACGTGATTCTTTTCCTTGCTTGAAATTTCATTAATCTTATTATGATTTTCGAGGAGCGTCGTTTCCGACTATTTATCTTGATAGTAAAACATAATCATAAACTTCTGAGAGTACTTACGATCCTGCGAACTTTATTAGGCGTTTTGTCAATATTATTCTCATCTTGATACTCGTTGTCATCTTCCAGTTCAGGTAACTCTTTTCTCTTACGTCCAATAGGCACAACTGCAGATACTTTTTGTACTCGTTTCTTGGTTGACACTGATGATGGTGTGATACGTTTATTGATGATCTCTTTTTGAAAGAGCGGCACCGTCAAGTGCTGCATGCTCAGGTAAAGGGCTCTCATATATGCCATCCATTACGCGGGTTGCTTGCGACAACTGCTTCCAGAAGCTGTAAATTCATCGCATGATTCATGAGACGACACCACTCCCTAAAATCGAATATTCCATCTGGTCAGGGACTCGTGAATGTCAAAAATTAGAGAATTTGGCATATGGCCGGACTTTTAGAGGCACTGAAATGAAATTTGAAAGAGCGGAGCTCTCGTACGAGAATGAAGTATTCCCGTCCCATGGGATCGAACAAGTACGTTCAGTGAATCCTCATAGGACTTTGAAGAGGAGGAAAGTAGTATCACAAAAATTTGCCTTACGGAGACGAGAGTTTAGGGTCAATGGTGTTTCTGTCAAAGAAGTCAAAGAACAAAAGGATCTTGAGTCAACTCTCATAAAACCCCAAGAAGCATAATTGGCAAAGCCAATATCCAAGGCCTTTCGAATTCTGTATCACAATCACTGATAGATCTGAAAGAAGTCTGGGAGAACTTGCGTTTCCCTTGAAATGGGGCACTCCAAAGTCCTTGTCTTTGCGTTTGATTGCAAGGCGGAGATTGTGATCTCGAAAGGGTCGGTTAATTCACCATTTTCACATAGCCATCCCTGATTGCTATGTTTCGGCCCACCGTTCTTGTGCGGATAGTGAGTGACTTTGTAATTGAGACCAAGTATAAGCTCCCCGAATGGGTCCGGCTTGCCGTTCGATCGCACTGACTCCATTCATGCTGTTGCTGCTTCGAAAGGCTGTCGTACTGCTTCCGGCATCCAGCGAAGTCCTCCTGTAAATGTTACTTGAGGTTATTATCCAGTATGCTCAGCGCTGAACGATACTTGTCTGGGAATTCCACGTTCAACTCATGGTTATCAGGTGGTCACATTGTAGCTAGACGTTGGCCGCGCCAATGCCGGGGAATTGCTTTAAGCCGAAAATGTAGAGGTCGAGACACAATATACGTATGGTAAGATTCAGGTCGTCAGGCCCTTAGTGTGTGCAATTTGAGATCCGAAATAGATCTCGATTTGAATTCAAGAAATCAGAGAAAGTTGGTCCCACTAGGCGCGACTGGCTCTTACCATTCTTGGGTCCCATAGGTTTCAGCCTTCTAAATTGATCGTTCGCCATCCTTGACCGAACGTGTGGCCACCATCCTCGGCCGTCTTTGCCGTTAGGAACGTCTCTCACATCACTTTTCAGGGTGAAATTAAGATAGTCACAAAGTTGGCTCTCATGAGACATAAGCGTTTTCGAGGAGGAGGTCTGACGTTTCCGGTGAAAGGACTTTCCGTTGGCAGGACTTTCCTCACACGCCCTCACACACAAAATGAGACTATTTTCTCCTCCGTGAGTGCTTTCTTCCACGAGCAGATGTACGCCGTGACACTTCCTCCAGTGATAATGATCAAGAACCGCCAGTGTTCTCCTGGCTTCTTCATAGTTTCCTTGTCCTTTCTTTGGTAGTAACCCGAACGCGAAACGAAGAGTAGCTTCACCATTTTCGTGAATCCGTTCCAATACTCGTGGAACGTAGGATTGTGTGCAGTAGCTTGGCAGGACCAGAAGCCAAAAGAGGCAGAATTGTTCCCTTAAGAACCCCATAGGAGATGAAACTCTCCCATTCTTGCGGAAGTCGTAATCTAATCCCCGTTTGCGACAAGGAAGATTAATAGGAGAATACTCATAGCTTCAATTTCTCTAGTCGTGGCAATGTATATTGCCAGGCTATTAAGCGCTTTGGCAGAGTTTCATAGAATTTGCCGAAAACGATCGACCAAAGTCGAAAAGAGAAACATCAGTGTCATCGAAATCTTATGAGAAAGGTTCCGTGGCGAGAGACAGAGAATAATCGGATAGTTGGCTAAACCAAAGGACCAGAATGATTTGACGAGATTCAGGATGGGCAGATCTCCCGACTGTCGCCTCGATTGCGTTTGCAGGAAATAAACCTCATGCACCATGACGTGAACAATTGATACATCAGTGACTGGTTTTGAATTCTGCCAATTCGGACCTAGACATCGTGTCTCCAAATTCTAGGGTTCCGATCCACATACTGCAAAACAAAGTGCTGGTTCTTGATGCTCGTCGAATGGTTTTGTCAAGAGATGTATCGAGAAGCTGTTCGAGTACCCAAACATGAGATCCTTAGGTTGAGCAATAACATGCATACCAATCATCCATTTATCGCTCTTGTGTCCTCATTCCACAGGTCCTTACAGGATATATCCTGGGGCGCTATTGTGGAACATATCGTTCTTGTTACCGTACTTCCCAATCAACCACAACTTACAGGCATCGTACAGTTCCCTTACTCGCCAGACAATTGGAAGCGAAAGTATCTTTCCATCTTTGAAGAGACTTTGAAACCATATGCAGATGGCCTGAGCCCTGCGACTTTTGGTTAGGCTTTGATAACAAAAACTATAAAGGTAGTTTTCATTCTTGAAAAAGTAGGGTTGAGATTCAGGATAAGGCCTTATTAAGAATCTAATAAGAGTTCATTGACCACTTTTCGAGTCCATTTGTGCATATCTCATCAGGGTAGACACTTATTCAGCTCGCCCTTGAAGGCTTAGTCGCAAATTCGGCCTCGAATATAGGACAGATATGGCTGTCTTCTGCTGCGGTTCTAGTAATCTTTCAGCTAGTCGCTTGTGCTCCTTGCTTTTTCGATTCCTTCCAAGCGCGCTTCCAGGTTCGCTTCTTCGACGAGCATCTTGCTGTCTTCCGAAATGTCAGGCAGCATTAATGAATTTGAAAGCAAGGTGAGCACAGTGCACCGACGCTATTATTCCATCGGCTCCTGAAAGGGGACTTTCGAAGCTTCCATTTGCAGTATGTCCATCGATATTTCTGATATCGCGGAGGCTGACAACCTCATAGGGCTATCGTGAGGCAATACGCAGCTCAACATCAAAGCTATGTTGATGTTCGTCTCCCAGAATTGAATCCGTAGGGTATCGATGGAATCTGACTGCCTTGTATGTGCCTGCGAAGTCTTTCCTATTTGGAGGACGTGCTATATAGTTGTGCTTACTTCGCCTTGTAGACGGGATTTGGTGTGATGAGGTCCTCTCTAATGAATGATGCTGAGATCTGTCATTCGTGCTTCGACTGGTGGGCTATCCATACCCATCCTCCTGAGTTTCTTTACGTCATCAATACAAGACCCATGAGTCACTTGGTTTATCGGGTCGTCATCGTTGACTTGTCCTCTCCACGCTTGAAGCCTCGCATCTTATGAGAAATCAGTGCATATTATCAATATCATTTATCTAGATATTCTCACATGTAACGAACGTGACTGTAAAAGAATTTTGAAGCTTGACAATCCCGTGTGAGGGCGAGTATGAGTAAATCATAGTCAAGCATGTGGATTAAATGGCAGGTAAAGACGATATCCCATGGGAGAGGTGCGCGTATTCCACATCGGTGGTGGCGAGGGCGTCCAGGCGGGCTTTGAGGAGGATTGTCTGGCGGAAAAGATCTTGGAGGTAGTTGTGGTCCAGGATCTTAGGGTATCTGTTACTGTCGAGTACTTCAAGTAGAAGCACATCAACTCGCTCGGCATCAAGTAAAATAGCATTTTCAAGGCAGACTAGGGAAGTAAAGGCGTCGATAGGTTCGCCAGTGTAGAGAGGTTGGCATCTGGTACATTGACACCCTGCAACGATAGGATATTCGTCGACGTCAAGATCCTTTGGAGAAACAGAGGTCATCTGTGAGATCCTCACAGCCAAATGTGTCCGAGTAAGAGACTTCTTGTACAATGAATCGAGGAAAGTGCTGAGACAATCAAAGGTTTAACAAAAAGTAGAACGATTGAGACCTAAATTTGACAGGACTTTTGGGAAGACACTGGATTGTCTGCATCGCTAGAGTTTCTTCAAGTTGCATGTCGACATTCAGACAGAAGGCACAAGGAGTGAGGGCATGAGCAAGAAATTTGTTATATATTTATACCCATTCAAATAGCGAACAGAGTTCAAAGAAGACATTTTGACGAAGGAATCTCGTGCATTCGGGAAATAGACAGCCATCCTTCTGAGTATCGTTCAAGTGATGAGGGAAATGGTAAAAGGGATGACACGACCATAGCACTATCATCAACCAACATACATGCGTAACAGAGGATGACCCATGTGGGTAAAAGCACACCAGGACTCAAAGTACACGCGAGCCATCAAGAGGGGAATAGGTGTCTCGACCTTGACATGTAGATCTAAGAGAGGAGTTGTAGAAGACTGAAAGCAATTAGAGAGATCTGAACTGGGCAAAGGTGAAATGAGTTGGCAAGGAAGAAAAGAAGTGGCAGGGAGAAACAAAGGAGGCAGGGCCCATATTCTTCACCTCCCATGTCTTAGCCTGGCATTCACGTTCGGTCACCTGACTCCTATATTTCTTTGTTCCATGTCCGCCGCCACTATTCGCGCCCATTCTTCACCCACCACTCTTCCGTCCCCCCTTCACTCCCCATCTGCCCCTCATCCTTCACGAATCCGAGTCTTAGATCTTTGCCACACTTTCCTTCCTCTTCGTGCGTTCA
Organism: Bacidia gigantensis; assembly: GCF_019456465.1. Taxonomy (NCBI): domain Eukaryota; kingdom Fungi; phylum Ascomycota; class Lecanoromycetes; order Lecanorales; family Ramalinaceae; genus Bacidia; species Bacidia gigantensis. The sequence goes on from NW_025408602.1 coordinate 1,907,684, forward strand.
CACCCCACAGATTCACCTTCTCTCCCTCAACGCCACCCAACTTCGCAAACAATACCAAATTTTATTGCCACAGAGCGCACGCCCGTACCCATATCGGCGCTTCACGCAAGCAGCGTCTTTTAATTGAAGAGAGCCGATACAACCGACAGCTGCAATGGTCCAACCGTAACTAATCTAGCCCAATCCAAATAGTAAACTCTCACCAAGCCCTCGCGTCCAAAAACGACATACATAGACGAAGCTGCGAAGAAGTGACGCCTCATAAAATGACAATTGGATGGCCACCACTTCATTTCGAAAACACAAAATAAACAAAGCTGTCCTCGGGTCCGACACAGAAGCACACCGCAATCCCCTTGCCCAAGACCTGATCCTAGTCTTGCCCATGCTAGGGTTACGCAAGAGACATCCACCTGCCTGTACTTAAATGAGATGGAAAAGATAGATCATGAGATAACGAACGAAGAAAAGAACGAGGAAAACTCATAATTGGAATCCCGTAGTCCCTTCCCTACCCTCAATATTTCCATTCCATTTCTCTGTACGGTGACGAATATCCATCTCCATATCTCCACACCAATCCATCTCCCACGACTCAGGAGGTGGGTTGCTGACATTTCCCCTCGCCCTCTCCTTGCCTCTCTTCGCCCTCCTCATTCCGTCTGCATCTTCAACTTTCCCACAATCTCCTGATGATCCCAGTTCGTTGAAGATTGTGGCGTAGATACTGCATCGATACCCCCCCATCTATATAATTACCCATGATTTCACCTACCTCGACGACCTCACACTTTCCGCTCCTTCCCTCCCCCGTTCCTCCTCTGCGCCTTAAACTCCTAACCTCCCAGCTCAGCTCAGTCCAGCCTATTTCAAAGGTGTGATAACCTCCTCCATTCCATCCCAAGACGTCAGCCAGACACATCTCCATAATATATTCCTCCCCTTACCTTCCCCAAGCCCGGTCCAGGCTTGCTACCAATCCTTCGTGACAGAGAAGGGGAGGAAAGAAGGAAAGCGCATATAACACATCGAGGCCTAATGAAGGATATCCCCTCCCTCTCAGCTAACACCCCATTACAGCAACTCATCCCACTCTCGGTCCCCCCCCCCTTTTCCCTGGATTTGCGTCACAAAAGTCAGCCCATCCCATCGCAAAGCCTTCAGTCTGGCTAGATGCCAACAACCCCACTATTCTTACCGCATCCCCATGGAAAAAAGAAAAGAAAAGCACTCCTCGCAACCCCCTTCTTCCCCCCCCCCTCCCCCCTCTCTCTCAATCTCTCAATCTCCAGCCAGGTATCCCTACAATCCCCACCCCGCCCCACGGATCCATGCCTACACAAACCTACCATACCCATACCCATACCCACACAAGTATCCATAGAAAGAAGGACAGGGAAGCTCAAGCATCACATCCCATCCCATCTTCTCCACACACATCTACACAAACATCTACACAAACCTATACAAACAAACATATTCCCCCACTCTCCGGCCCCCCAGCCTTTCGCATGGCAAACATATGCCTCAAAATCTCACTTCAAGGGTAAACACCAACACTATTCCCCCCGCCCCCGAGCAGCTCCTGCTCCCCTTCCCCCCCCTCTTTCCTCCCCCACACCTTTCCCCTCTTTCCCCCCTCTCTCCACCGAACAAACACACTTCTCGCCACAAACCCGCACCCGTATCATGACGATCTTACAATAATGTGGTCTGTCCACTCTTCAATGACAATGGACAACGAATTCCACGAACGAGGAACAGCATAGATACATAAGCCCCACCCCTTCCTCACCTTTTCCCCCGTCTCCGCTAATTACACATACAGACACACACACTTCTCACACACAACTCTTACGCCCAAAAGCCCGACAAAAAACGAGGAAAGACGACCCTCAATCCTCTCCCATCCACCCATCCACCCACTCAATCACGAAGGTAAATTTCCAGCAAACGAGGAATTCCCCCCCCGGGTCCTCCCCTCCTCCTCCTCCTTCCCACCATAAAATCACACACAGGCCCCATCTTAGCTTAGCCCAGAAACCGAAAGCAGAAACAGGAACAGGAACAATAACAATAACAAGATCCCCACGTTCAAAAAAAGCCATTAGTGTCCCGTTCTATTCTAGTCTATTCTATACACCATGGCAGCTTACGATAGCATTGCCATTCCCATTCGAACCTCCATTCCCACTCACACCCCCGCTCGCATTCCCATTGCCATTCACAGTCGCATGCCCATCATTCTTCCCGCACTTCTTCAAATCAAGCACATCGCCCCTTGCCTTCTTCTCATGTCTCCTCTGCGTACTGTCCCATCCAGTGTTACCCCCTTCAGCCTCACGAACACCCCCATTCCCGCCCCCATTCCCAGCACCATTCCCAGCCTCGCCCTCTCTATATCCCCGCTTCTTGCCCCCACCCCTCCTCGAACTACCTTTCCTCCCAACACCCTTGATTTTCACCAACCTACTCCCCCTTCTTCCCATACCCTCTCCCATTCCCTTCCCAATATTTCCCTCCCTAACCCCAGCACCCTCGCCGTCCTCCCTATCCCTCCGTTCCTCCCTCTTCCTCTCCAACCCCCTCCTCGCTTGCCCCACACTGGCCCAACCCCCCTCCTTCCCCCTCTTCCTCTGCTCCCTCGCGACCTCCAGCCTCCCTTTCATGCCCTCCTGCTTCTTCATCTCATCCTCCCTTCTCAACTCGCAAACCACCCTCCACGCGGCGTCCACTTTCGCCCTCGCCATCATCAACTCCTCCTTCTCTTGCCCCATACCCTCGTACTCCTTCTGCCCCTGCGTAATGCGTGCTTTCCTAACCTTCACAACCGGGTCCCTTCCCTTGACGATCTCCTTATGCACGCCTTTCATCGCGTACCCGACTGGGCTTATCACAGCGCTGATATCCTTCAGCACGAAACCACCCAGCCCTTTGCCGACACCCTGGACAAATCCCTTGGCGCCATTTTGTCGAGCGCCGTTGTAGGGCTGTAGGTAGAGACCTGTGAAGCCGTCGTAGAAACCGAGTGTGAATTCTAATCCAGCGGCGCGAAGGCCGGACTTGATGCCGTTGACTTTGGGGGCGGTGCGGACTGTTTCGTCTCCGTAAAGGCGTGGGGCGTTGTGGAAGCCTTGGGCGATGGCGAGGGAGAGGTCCATTGGTACTGATATTGGATGTTAGAGGGGGCTGGCAAGGGAGGAAGGACCAAAGAGAAGGAGGGGAGGAGGAAGGGTAGAGCGCACCTTTTGCTAAGGCTTCGCCTGCTTCTTTGATGCCAGTGCCCGTGTCTCCCGCGAGGTCACACGCGAGGTTTTCAACGGTATCATTAGAAGTGGCGGATGAGCCTGATGGCCAGCTTTTTCGCTTGTTTGGAGAGATGGAAATGGGAGGCTTGAGGAATCTACTTGGCTTGCCGAGATGAGTATTCGTAGGCTCTTGCTGTTGCATTGTGATAGTATTTGGAGCAGGAAGATTTGCCTCAGTCCCATGCTGTCCTTCGTTCTGCAGAGCCCCATTGGGCTTGCTGGATTCGTCTTGCTGGCTGACTGATTGAATTGTGCTAGTTTCACCACTGTTCGTTGCTGTTGTTGACTCTTGCCTCTGTTTCTGCCTTTTCTCTCTCTTCCTGATTCTCTTTGCCCACTTGACGGGCACGCTGCCCATAGCTACCGCAGCACCACCCATTGAATTGAGAATGGCCGCGCCGCCTCCGGTCACTGGCTCTCCTGGACCTGCAAAATCAGTCCATTCGTGATGTTTTATCAACCTCAGGTCTTCCCATTTGATCTTTTTGTCATTGACTAGGAGGTAAGCAGCCAGGGTGGATAGCTTGAGATTAGATTGCTTGAGCAGCCACACTGCGACACGGTCTGGAAGGACGGAACAGCGCATCGAATGCTCACCCGTAGAAGGTAGATGGCGTTCAAATGATTCCACTGCATTCTTTGCGCCATCTCCTTCTTTGGCGATAGATTCGGCAATCTCTTGGGCGGCCTCATTTGCTCCAGTTGTAAGGCATTGCGTGATGCCTTCTGCCAAAGCGTCTGATGTCAAGCGCTTGTAAGGTACAGGCTCTGACGCTCCAGCGCCTGCCTTGCCGACCATCGAGCCCCAGAACGGCTGATCACCGAAGAAAGGAACGATCATAGTCGGCTTTCCACATTTGAGACCTATCGCAGTGGTGCCGGCACCGCCGTGGTGAACGACTGCGCTTACGCGCGGAAAGAGCCAGTCGTGAGGCGTATTCTCGAGCATGTAGATATTGTCGGGTGTATTGCCTTCGTCCCCAAGACCTCCCCAACCTTTACTGACCAGAGCTCTCACACCGGCCTTTTTAACAGCTTCGAAGATGAGGGCAGTGAATTTGTCTGGGTCGTCCACCACTATGCTGCCAAAACCTATGTAAACGGGCGGTTCCCCCGCTGCAAGGAAGTCTGCGAGTGTATCCGGAGGCTTGAATGAAGAGGCAAGATCGAGGAAGACGAAGCCGGTGACGTCGATCTCAGGACCCCAATCATCTGGCTTTGGTACTAGTCCTGGAGACCACATGTAGGTGTATGGGACCTTTTGGCGGTATAGCTGGCCTGGTGCCCACAATGTCGAGACTGGCTCCAGCCCGAGTGTTTTGACCCGAAAGCGATTCACCAGGTCACCGAGACCCTGCCATGTCCTGATTCATGATTAATTGGGTCAAGCGTAATGAGAAAGTCGTGACTTACATCATCTCGACCAGCGGGTATGACATAAAATTAGTATAATTTGCATCGACATTACTGTTCTTGATATTCGCTAAAGGATGTGGAAACTTTTGAGTAGGCGTGTAAGGAAAAGTAAACATTAAGTGTAGTGGTATTTCTAATCGCTCCGCGCAATGTACGTGGGCGAAGGACGGAGGATTCGCAATTATAGCATCCGCAACAAAAGGATTCTTATCGGCCATCATCTTCAGGTTTGCCTTGTTTGGTTCGTCGTCCGTGGCGTTTATACAGGCTCGCCAGAAGCCTTGGAACATCTCGAACATTGCATCGCGTCTACGACCAACCTCCCCTGCTCTTACTGTGGCTGCTGAAGGTATCAAGCCAGGATTCTTTACCATGAATGCCATGAGCTCTGAAGGGTCACCTCCGACCGAGAAGAACTCTAGCTTTGTATCTTCCTCGACAAATTTCTTGAATGCCGGATGGGTTGCTATTCGCACACGGTGCCCGTAGTCCTCCTTCAGCAGCTTACCGATCTTCAGGAATGGCTGTATGTCCCCTCTGCTTCCTATGACCATGATAACGATATTGAGTTTCAAAGCAGGCTTCGTCTCGGACGATATCCCAGAAAGTGTAGAGACCCTTGTGGATACGCGTGCATGGAAGTCAGGTCGTCGGCGTTTGACTTCGAGGACAGGCTTGTGAACATCTTGCGTAGGCTCATGCTTGACTTCATCTTTTCCTTCTGGACGTGTAAGATGGTGTTTAATTGTTGCCCCAAGCGCATTCGCCAAATATCCTCGATTGCTCGTCTCGTTGACATCGATTTTCAGCCTGCCATCTCTTTTAGAGACATTGCCTCTCGTGTTGTATGTGTCATTGCCTACCGAAAATCGGCTATATCTATTCTCAGCATTCTGCTGCTTTTTGTTACCTTTGAAGACGATGTGCTTCTTCTGGTCTTTCTGTGGTGCCTGGCCGCTCAGTTGGCTTGGTTGCGAGATGAACTCTGGCACTTCGTCATCCGACGAGGAATCCGAAGCAGTACTATGACCACCAATTGCATCCGTCAACGCAGTAGGCGCGTGTTCTGTCCTTGCTCTTTTTATGCCGAATCGTGAAGTTCTTTGAGCCGGTACTGGTCTTTCAGATAATTGCGACTTTGGGGGCCGTGGCCTTGGCCGACTCGAGATTTTCGATAGCCCAGGAGTTTGCGGGGTATGAGGATGTAGTACAGGCTCGGTCTTGCTCTTGACGATGTTGTGGTGGTGATCAGAACCCTCCAAGGGCTGAGAGGATGCAGATGTTCCAGCACTTGTCTCTGGGAAGGGAAATTCTGTCGGAGGAGGGATAGGGAGGATGTTGGCCGTGCCGTTCTGGAGGATCTCACCGTCCATGGTGGATCAGGACAAGTCTGTGTTCTGTTGAAGTGGCTGCTCGGTTAGCGAGCTGTCATTGTAGTGTGAGCAGTTAACGCCGTGCAAAGACGTCAGGTGAAAGGATGTGTAGGTTCTGGAAGACAACGCGACATTGAAGTTTGGACAACGGATGAAGAAGTGCATTGAGACGTGGTACAGGGCGAGCGCGTGCAGTTCCGTAGGGACAGTGGTACGATCAACATTCGTCATAACAACATCGGGTACCTGGGCAGTCGTGACTGCCAAACAGGGACAATTAGCATGGATCGCGACGGAGCATCAGCCACTGGAATGCTTCCATCAAGGCACGTAGAATATGGCCCGGCTCGTGCGGCCACGTCAGCATGCGCAGAGCCTGCATTTCATCAATGGAAACCTGATCGGAAACCGAGCTGGTACAAAGCAGAAGCTTGGAACGCTCAATCCGGAGTAAATGAAGCTGCAGGTACACTTGGCTAGCGGAAGATCGGCAGCTACATCCAGCCAATTGCCGGCGCCTCAAGTCTCTATAATCTTATATCCGCGGGGTCTTAGGGAGCCTCATTCTAGGGGCCAAATAGGGATATATCAGGGAGGTCAAGTTAAATGGTAAGAAAGATACATGCTCATCCAGCATCTGTCTATACCCAACGCTACATGCCTCCTCGCTCACAACCTCGCCCTCACCCTTTCCCCCTATCGTTCCATCAGCCCCATCTCCTCCGTCTCTCCCTCCTCCCCTCCTCCCTCCCCCACGCCCAACATCACCCCCTCACTCATCAGCCCTCCCACACGTTCCGCTTCCCTCTCGTCCCCCTCTCTTACAGCCCTCATATACCGTTTCTGCAACTCCACCCCCCTCTTCCTCTCCTTCTCCGCCTTCTCCCTCGCCTCTTTCTCCCTCCGATCTTTCGTCTTACTACTCCCCGACGGTGCGACACTCGTTACCAACACGCCCGCGTCTGCGAGGGTGAAATTCTTGAATTCGAAGCTACCACCGCCTCTACCCACCCCTGCCACGCTACTTTTACCGCTGTTGGTACGCGGGTTTGAGGGCGGAGGCGGCATAGCTGACCCAGGCGTGCTGGGCGTGGTATGCGGGATCGATTGCTGCGACCGATGCGTCTTGAGCCCGCCGTTGGATTTTGAGCGCGAGATCGACGATGCCGAGCGTGGGCTTCGGAGGTCGGACGAGCGGGTGCGATGAGGATGGCGGAGCGAGGAGGCTGACTTTGGGAGGCGCAGGGGAGGGGCGCTGGGGCGGCGTCGGCGTGCAGGACGTGTGCTTGGTGTGGAAGCGTCTTTGGCTGTGGGTGTAGTTGGTGGGGTGGAGGGTGTGGGTGGAGCGGGGGGTGGCCAGGATTGTACGCCGGGAGAGGTGGTGAAGGGGGATATGGGGTAGTCTTGATTTGGTGAGTGAACATCGCCGGCAAGGGCATTTTGGGGGAAAGGCTGGGACGAGTTGGAATGGAAGGGGTTCCACCAATTTGGAGAAGTGGGGGAGGGAATGGTGTCGGTTTGGGCGGTGACGTTCGTGAAGTAGGAGGAGCCATTTCGCTGGACTGTGTTGTTCCAATCGTGCATCTGAGTCGGTGAGATGGTGGAGTCTTGCTGTATGAATTGTGCCTGGTCCCATTCTTGCGGCATTTGGCCTTGAGACGATGGGTCCTGCTTTGTAGTGGGAGATGCAAAGTCTCTGTTAGGGCTTCCTGCGGACGAGGACGTCGGGGGTAGCATTGGAAAGAAAGTCATCGAATGACTCGAGTTTCGATTGTTGCTTGGGCTCTCTTGAAATCTTGGTCGTGAGACTTGCTCGTTGTTGCTTTGGTGATGCTGCGCATCCGGAAGCCCGTGTGTATACGGAGAGTAGATAGGCGAGTTGACTGCCCCTGCGGAAGCGTCCTCTGGTATTGGAGAGCTCAAGCCGGCTTGGAAAGCCTCAGGCTGCTGCATGCTCATCTGCTCGAATTTATGAGTCCAATCATGATGAGCGTCTTGCGCTGGTCGCATCTTTTCACTGGATCCAGTCTTGCACACTCTGTTGGGTCTGTGCTGCTCAATTGTTTGCGAGATGATAGACTTGCTCTTCCGCGACAGTGTGTGGCAGCCCGACTTTTGAAGCGGTAATGTTTCCTTGCTCTTGGTTCGACTCTTGCCCTCAATGCTGAGGAGTTCACTCGCTGATATAGATGAGGTGAGTTGCGGAGGTCGCCGTAAGACTCGGTGCGGTCGAAGTGCACTTGCGCGTTCGGAGACAGACGAGGTCTCTTGAGGTTGTGATAGCTGCGGAGGTTGATTGCTTGAAGCGTTACTCTCCACCGATAGGCTTTCTCCTGTAGTTGACCCTTCATTGAAATCCAAGTCGAATTTGTGATCGTCATGGTGCTCGAGGTCAATGCAGTTGAACAGGAGATCTGGCGAATCATGAATGAGAGTCTGATCAAAGAAAGAGAACTGATAATCGTCATCTTGTGAGAATTTCTGACCTTTGTCGGAGAACTGATGGGAGTCAAAGGCAGCCATGTCGATTGACCGTTTGCGGTCAGTAAACACTGCCTGCGCAGTACCAGAGCCCGGGGATGAGATGGCGAACGAGGGTCTTTGTCTCGACCGCAAATCAATCTGAGGGACACATGCAACATGAGCAGCAACGAAGAACGTATGCTTGAGATTCTACGTCGTCTATGGCGACAGCCACATGAAGTTCAAGAATTCATAAACATTGCATTCATGTAGGGCAGAGCTGACAACGCTAGTCACATTCCTCGCTTCAAAACAAGGGATTGTTGTACGTACTTATTGATCGAAATTTTGTACTGCTGGCATTTGACCAAGTCCGCCTCCACCTGTGCCTTTGACGCTTTGCTCAAGTCCCCGCCCATGTACGCCAGCCGCCGGCTCTTCATGTACCCCACCCGCACTGCGATCAATGACGTGCTTCTTCAGTAAAGAGAGTATTTCGCTATTATGCCAACGCTGAGGTACAGGCCTGTATGCTGGCTTGAAAGTCCCCACAGTCTGCGCCCACTCGCCAGAGCGGGGTGCTCCGTTCCGCCAGGCGTCTGTATCTGTTGAAGTGCCTTGAGCAGCAGGGGTAGCACTTTCAGGCCCAGCCCCCTCAGCTGTCTCACGACTGGTCGGCGATGGCTCTTGTGTAGCCCAGTAGTATATATCCCAATCATTTTCGTCAAGAAAGAGGTCGTACTGACGTAATTGGGCAGGCGTCATGCGCGGCAGGTTGGCGTCGGCAAAGGTGGAGAGGAGGAGGTCACTTTCGAGGGTCCCCCTCTTTCGGCTCTGGTCTGTATAGTATAATGTTTGTCAGCTATCTTCCATAGCTTGACTTGGTGGGAAAGACGCTGTGAAACAGACATAACAACCTCGCGCGCATGGTGTTGGCGTCTTCCCCCGTCCTCCTCTTTGGCTCTACTTTGAAGCTTGCTCCTTCCATCTCTCCAACATCAAGTTCTGAATTTACACCTTCTTGAGGACTGCCAGTTTGTGTTCCGCCTGTCATACGTTCTGTATTCTCTGGAATGGAGTCTTTTGGGGTGAAGTTTGGGTCAACGGAGCTGATGAGCTCAGGTGGTGCTTTGTCGGCTCCCACCTGAGGCATCTCATTGGCAATTGTAGAAGTCGTGTTCGTCATATGAGGGTTCGTTGGCTTTGACTTTTGGCTCTGCTCCCACTCTTGAGCATTTTCGTTTGAATGCGGAGCAGCAAGGAAACGGGTGCTTGTGGACAGAGGCCGTCTAGCCAGAGTTGAGCAGGGCACAGCGCGTGCGAGGTATTTCAAAGAGGACATGATAAGGACTTGCGATGAGCGCAATGACAACGATGCAGAGTAATCAAGGAGTCTAAGGAGCTTGAGGGAGTTGTCGAAGAGATGCAGTTCCTTTGACATCATTCTCGTGCCAAGTGAACTCGGTGCACACTCGGTGCCCGGTGCTCTAGATTAGACTAAATGCAGAATTTTTCCCCCTTCGATTAACTTGGCTTTTACGAAGTACTCTCCGCCGGCCAAGTAGTAGTATACTAGTTGTGTAAGCTACATTCTGGGCATGAGGTGAGTTCACCAGCTGTGGTAAACTTCCAAGGTACGCATCTGTTGTGAGGCAGAATAGGCCATGCGCTTGCCATTCTTACTGATGTTGCGGCACCAGTATCCGCTGCGAGGGCGCGACTTTCACATTTTTCAGAAGCTTCATTCATCTATCAACGTATCGTATTGACTCGTACCATATGCGAATATCGCTTCATCATCCCAATCCAAATTTTGGACCTCATTCCTAGCCAGATTGGCCTCGACGACTTCAAAGGTTTGGTTTACGAGATCTTCCGTTGGCGAATAAATCTGAAGACGATTGATATGCCAGACAAATCGTTTCAGTAGATCGTTGCCCATCCATTCCCCCTCAGTACCGTACGTCGATGCCAAATGCAAAGTAAGGAGTCTGATCCTATTATTATAGCCCCGGATCATTTTGAGGCATTTTGCCCACACCTCGAACATGTATACTTTTGCTTGAATTTGTAAAGTTCTCGATAGCTGGATTTGCGCAAGAACGTTGTTGTTGTACTCACGTGAAGCCCTAAGAGGTTGGGGGAAATCTTCGAGGTATTGGAGACAATGAGAGCAGAAGAAGTTCAGTCCCAGCTCTAGATGAATAGCGTCGTCTCGGTCAATGAAAGGGAGCAGCAACTCACATCTGCGGTTCCAGTCCGGCACCTCATTGTGAATACTTGAGTCTGGTCTGACTGACCCGATGACCCATTCGGTACGGTGGGGATGTGCTTGGAATATGTTGTGAGCCGACCGATCCACCTCAAGATGCTGGGAGATCTCCAAATTCCTTTCGGACAACTCCAGGCGTTGTGGACCAAACTCTTGACGGACAAATTCCGATCTTATCATGTCAAAAAGCTCCCGCGGCAGATCTTGAAGCAGACGAGTGAAAGCGGGATCGACGTCTCTTCTGAACACTTCTTTCTCCTTCTGCTTGTGTGACTCGCAGTGGCTATCGATATAGAGTGCATCCTCAGCTCTCTTGGCGAGGGGCCTTTTAGGTGACTTGTGGATATGTAGAAGTCTTTTGCAGACGCCTGGACCGCGAGATGTGCAGAAAAGAAGACTTGGCTCCTGAAGCATGGGCAGCTCATCGATTCGAACAGGATCGTGTGATGTGGAAGGTAGGAGGTTCGAGTATTTTGCGCAAGCTGCTCCATAATCTGGAAATTGGTCGAAATGACACGTCGTCAAATGGAATATGAGTTTTCTTGCTTCTTCTTCAGTATGTTCCTCTAAGCCCTGTAAAAATCTGCTCTTTGATTCCTCGAAGACATCCAACAAGCCTCTCATTGACGTCACGACCGGTTTCTTGCTCTTTCTTGTTTCGTCTCGGCACCACGAGTATGCGTCCCAGATGTCGGCGCGCTTTTGAACTACAAACCCAAACCAAAACTCATCAAAGTCTAGTGATACTTTGGGAGGTCCATCGACTTTGGAAGGCTTGTCGATGGAGTTTAGGCAGTCCCACTCATCCCAGAAGGCCTTCGTCGCATCGAACGAGCTGCTCTTGCTCGAGGAGTCCTCGGCACCATCCTTGGGGCTGCTCATATTGGGACCTGAATGCGGAACGAGGGGAGGAGAGTGAACAAAGAGCGAACTTGTGTTCTTTGTCCTCGAGGTTGGGCCTGTGGAGTGTCACTTAGCCCCAACGTCCTACTTGACGCAAGCGGCGACCAATAAACTCTTACGCTCGCTGTTTGAAGACTCACTTGCAGGTCTAGAGGGGCCTACACAGTGAAGCTCACTTGTCTTCGCCTCAAACAGGCTGTCGTGTGCTTCAGTGATCACTTCTCATTCCTGAGTGTGCAGTGGAAGAGAGTATTTGTGAATCACGGAAAGCGAACGGTAAGAAACGGCTCCTAGACGTGTTGTGGTGGCTTTTGCTCGGCAGGACTTATTGGGTTGTCTGACAGTCCTAACCTTACACGTCGTTCAACGGTCATGTAGGACAAGCTCGACAGCTCTAAGGCATCAAGCATACACCTCTCCTTTCTTACCAACCATCGAGGGCTACACGACTACATGTACCCTCCGCACTTGCCTCTTCAGCCTTGAAACACCAAGCTTTGAGACTTGCGCGTGTACCTGTACGACATGCAAGAGTGAAATACAATGAATTTTGTGAATTAAGACCGGAGTTCCACTTGCCATCCTATTCACCAACCAACCTATGCGTGTGATATCCATATTTCCACCGCAGCGCGTGGCAATACTGCAATATTCCAAGACATGTGATGGCCGCAAGTGTGAGGCGGCCTCAGCAGATCCCATCACCACCGCCCCCCAAAATCTATAAAAGATTCCTCCTCCCCCTTCTTCTTCATCTTGCAAACCATCGACCAAAGGCCCCTCTTCCCCCAAGACTGGGGTTCTCGAGACATGTGATGGCTCCAAGTGGAGGGTAACACCAGAAACTTGCATCACAGTGATCTCCATCGTCTATAAAGACTGCCTCCTCCCCTTCATCTTCTTCTTCGCTTCAATCATCCGACCAAGGGCCTTCCCCTTTCTGGAGCTGCGACTTTCGACACAGTTGACGAGCTGAAGTGGAAGGTTACACTCGAACCCTCCATCACAGGATCCTCCCAGGTCTATAAAGTCTCCCTCCTTCCTTCTTTTTTTCAATCAGCCGACCTGGGCCTTCCTCTTCTTCGGACTACAGCTTTCGACACACTCGACGGGCTTACGTGGAAGTTGACACCAGAAGCTTCCATCACGGGACCTTCCAAAGTCTATAAAGTCTTCCTCGTTCCCCCAGTCTTCTTCCTTCCTCCAACCAAACGACCTAGGGATCTTTCCCTCCTATATATATACTCTCGCCGACTCTTCTGTCTTCCTTCTTCTCTAAGCTCACCCTTCTGCTAGACCTGCTATGGCTCACACCGAAGGGAAATATAACTCGTCTCGAAGCCTCCTTTCCATGGAGCCATAGCACACCTGGTCTCAGCATTCTCAGCATTCTTTCTAAATATATATATATCCTTTCGACATTCGTCTCCGCGGCTTGCCCAAGGACCGATATACAGCAACAGGTATGTTATTGCAAGCAAGCCTGCCTTCTCTTGTCTTTCCCTTAAGAACATCAGCCATGCCTCAGTCATCATCGCCGTTGATGAGTTTGACTAACGTTTGTCCTACAGGTCTTTCGAAGCATCAGAGGCTCAGAGTATGGTTCACTTCGACCCACATCGACGCTATCGTCGTTGCTCCTTCGTTCCGGCCCCCTTGAAGGGCTTTCGAGCTTGACCCGTGCAACCAGACATCTGCATCTTCCCAACTTCAAGCGTATGAGACATCCGAATTTGAATTGGTTTACCATAACAATCAATTGGCTTACCACGAAATGAACAACCTAGTCGTGTCGACCGTTAACAAGTTACTTTTCAGCGAGCAAAAAGTTAGGATTCGTAGCCCCGACGCAGCTGGTCCTTGGTGGTCTCGAGTGGGTCTACTGCTCTGCCGACTCTTCAAATCGATTCGAGTAATGTCTCTCGAGAACTTGATCTATTCGAACTCGCGGAGCCTCGAATCCCGGTGCTGTCGTGTCTTCTCTACATGACAGGATTTACGGGAGATGGCCGTTTTGCAGGACGAGGAAGATGTAACACCATCTGCGGCTTCTGTCAGATCCTGAAGGGCCCAAGATTGATCGTTGGATGTTGTTGGAATGCCCAGTACATCCTCAGACCTTACGAAGCAACTCGGCAATTCTCCTTGCAAAGATCAAGTCACAAGCACCCGCCATTCACGGTCTTGCAATTGAGGAAGAGCTCAGTTCTCCACGGTCTCGTATCTTTCCTGTCTGGACAATGGCAATTGTGTCTCCGAAGCGAGCTCGACGAAGAAGCAGCCTAGCGCACGGTCTTGCGCGCTCACCAACGTACTTCAGCTCTTGATCAAGTTCCTCCCTCAGAGACTTCACTCAGGTCCTTGGATCTCATCGGTTCTGCTAAGTTAATCTGTCGTGATCGACGAAACGGAGAACATGGCAGCCAGTGAACGGTCGGTCGGCTTTGTGGCAAGCAACATCTCACTGCATAAAAGAGCGGACACTCAACCTACCTCGTCTTTGCCTAGCCATGTGACGAAGTCTTCGCTTCAACAACACGAGGACCCGCGACTGGTGAGCGTAAGTCATGAGACCGAAAATGTCTAAGAACAAGATAGTCAAGCTACAGCCAAGGGCGTAAAGGGGCTGTACAAAGTCCTACATGAAATAGCTCCCCGGCCCACCTGGCTAACTATCCACGTTCGGTCAATAGGTCTCTTTGAGAACTTACTGCTACCCTGAGGCTGGGCGCCTTGACTGGGGGACAGGGAATGCCGTGACAGAATACGGGTCTTCGTGGTGCTCCCTTTCCTAAAGTCAGGCGCATCGCTCTTGAATAGCACGCAATGTTCGAATGCGAAGACAACAATCAGCTCAAGATGATACTGAAGAAACGACTCTTCATTCACTTTAAACCAACGGTGACATCAGGAATCGGCACTCGTGTCGCTGCCACCAAGTGCATGGCAAGTCAGGCCAGCTCCGGAGTTCAACAGCAGAGTCACTGCCACGGATCGAAAAACTGTTTCAAGATGGACTCAAGAGATGGACTCAAGAGTAGTACGTCCCTGCGAGTGCATTTGGCTTCATACACTCGTTCTGGAATGCATCACACCAATTCTTTCATGACCAGCCTCGTCGTGGAAGCTCTTCTTCCTATTTTCAATCAGGACTGAATCAACATGCACGTTCACCGAATCTCGGTCCCTGGTCTTGCAAAGTAGGAAGTTTTCGGCTGCACCAGGCGTCCTGATCAAAGTACAAGCACAACAGGATGCTGTCTGATGCGCAAACCATCAAAGGAGCTCTCTCTACAAAATGATACGACCCTTTCTGGCTGTGCATCGGCTCAAAAGGTCTCACAGACAGTAGATGGCCCTCCGCAGAATTCTCCCACGCAGCTAGACAACGATACATGAGCGAAGAGAATCAGGTGATGAAACAGGAGAATGACGCTCTCATACAGCAGCTCCTCGGCGAAGATCTACGAATCCCAACAACGCGAGTCATGGCTCAGATCGGAATGCGGCAACTGAAGTTAAAGAGGGGGCAGACTCAAAACGAGCATGCCCTAGCTCATCAGTTGCCACAGAGGTTCTCAGGTGCCAGCGATGGCCCAGTGCAGGCTTACGAGCAAGGCCGGAAGCATGTGTGGCCGGGTCCTGCTTCGTACCAAGCAATGAACACAGCTCCATGCAGGTTTCATCGATCCCGATCACAGACTTCCGCAAAAGTTGCTCGGGCACTTTCACCGGATATATTGAGACGCAACGCATATGGCAGGGCTATCTGGCAACGACTGACTGCACCCGTGACATATTACTATGTGCCGAAGGGACTGATCAGAGTATCGACGGCGTCCGTGGAGTCACGACCTGACCAAGATCTGTATGACTAAATACGCCTTCGCTGGTTGGACCTGAACAGAGAGCAGAATTCCCACCACTACATTTCGTGAAGCCCCATGTCCTCTCTATAAATATAAATCCGGAAATGTCACCAGATGCCAACGAAAGTCTTCTGGTTCCAGCAACAAGTCTTCACAGAAGAAGACAAGCGGCAACGGAAAATGGCGACGGTCTCTCGTCGCAAATGATGCCACCACCTCAATTCTAAATATATATTATATCCAGCAAGCTATTGCAGGTAGTCGTCTGCTCTGCCCCATACCTCTGCCTCCATCAGGCTACCCGGCATCCCCAGCGCCAGATGCCATCGATCTTGGCACTTACACCTCAAGGGGTGGCAAGGCTGGTGGCTTCAGAAGAAACAGGATATTGGTCCGACAGCTCGATTGAGGAGCCTCCTGGAGCTTCTCTCACCATGCCTTGCTCGTTGAGACGAGTCTTTAATACAAAAGCTGGCAGAATCAATTCGGCTCTGACCATATCCTGGTCGTTGCGTCACCTCCGCAGCCCACGTGTGTGGCTCCACAATACTTTCGAGAAATGAAACCCTACTGGTGCATACGAATTATGCTGGTGCTTTCTCGGGCCTGGTCAGAAAAGTCAAGGACAAACACGCGTCGGGGACAGCGCAGCGCAATATGCGTACCGGATGGGCTACCGTGCTGGGCAATACGTGCATTGTGACGTTATGGTTTGCCGAGATACGTGCAGCATATAATGAGAAATGTGGAGCATGTTTTGAGTGGATGGCGTGGCGTCAGGAGTATTCGGAGAAGATCCACAAGATTGAGGCATGAGGTGGATTCACCGAGCCTTCGACACTACAGAGAGTCTCTGGAGACTCTAAGCAAGATTGCTGCGCCCGATCCTGCGAATCCCATGGCTCTTTTCATGCAAGAGCGAGCGAGGTCGAATGAAAGGCCTGCAGCTGTTTATTTCATTTGTCTCCATCCACATCCATCTTCATCTATCAGCAATTCCTGATGATGATGCGTACAAGGAAGGTGGGAAGTGGGCACGACGACGGTGTGGGCCTTTTGTCGTCGTACGATCAAGGATATTTGGGGTCCTGGCAAAAGAGAAAGACGCCCTGGTCGCATTTGGTTTCATACACAACTTTACCATCCAAGAGACCTATGAATCTCTGTCATTCATCGACGCCAATTTTATCTGGTCCAGCAAACATCAAGCCCCAGAATCATGAGATTCTTCGCAGGGGAGCTCGAATCAAATGCCATCAATGTACTATGGAGACGATGATCCAGAGCCCATGGATATCGATCTCGATGCATCACCTGTCTAAGGAGCGGTGAGTCCTGCGGCTCTTCTGGAAGTGAATCTAGCTGCTCCTAGGCGAACATACGGGCGATGTACGGCGAGAATGCCACCAGAGAGTGGAGACTCTTCTGGCGCAAAATCTGACGACAACCACATCAGCCGCACATAACTCGTATTGGGTGATGAGGTCAAAAGGAATCATAGCGATCATCCTTGAATATGCATCGCGCAGCGTGGCCTTCTCTACCATCTCAGCGCTCGCTCTCGCTCCCCGACTTTCAAACGAAAGCGACGTGACAAGATGTGGCTACCTGTGGGAGGCTCAGGGCGACCACATCGAGCTCAACTCGAAGCCTGCACTTGAAATCAGCACATTCAAAATCAACGTGACCGACAAAGTCACTCTAAATATATATAACGGCAGAATACTCTATCCACATAGGCTGGCGCCTGCCACAAGGAGCGCCATATCAGCCCAGGATCCCGGGTTCATGGGTTTTGGGGATCGATTGACGTGTCTCTAGTAGCGACAAGGCAGCTTAAGATAAGCCTGCCAATGATGTCCGCCTTTTAATCAAATGTTGGAATCCTCTTGCAAGATAGCAGCACTCACGTGACGATGCCTCAGTGTGAGGTTCTAAGGAGGAAAGTACGCCCATTTTGGTGGTGGTGGTGCTGCCTAGCAAATCCACATGTGGAGATCGCGTTTGTGCTCGGCTTTGTCGGCTGTGACTATCGAGATCCATTGCCGCCGGGTTGAAGCATACGACGCATGCAACATTAAGAATGCCTCTCGTTGTCTCGTTGATAAGCCAACACCATGAATCGCGGACGAAGAACACACAGAATGGAGGCCCTCCAATCAGTGCGAATCCGAAGCAACGGCGTGGCTGGCCCGTTCCTTGTCATAGAGTACCACCTGGAGAAGTATACAGCTGGAATATTTCTTGTGGCAGTCTATGATACGCACTCCATCGTAAAGCTTCCATGAGATCTGAGCTCGTTCAGCCAGCCTTGTCCACGACTACGCGGAGAAGGTTCCAGTCGAAGTGGCGTGCACGCTGGAATGGCAAAAACTTGAAGAAAATTGCGTGTCCTCTTCAGCACATAACGACATGAATACTCCGTTGGACTTGTTCGGAACTGAGAAGCTCTTTGACAAAAATGCCTTGAACATCTGGGCTGCGTATGATTTGCACCTGTATGTGATAGCCTTCCCTCCTGACTACCTTTTACGACAGCGCGATGGCTTCATCGACTAAGGACAAACTTCCAGCACTCAATGGGCTGTCTTCTGAACGCTATTTTCCACAGCAGATACATTCTAAATATATACATCCAATGATACGGCTCTTGTACGATGGCCATTCATATACGGCATCTTTGACCCCCAAGCCTGGCATATCCGACAATTTAATGGCCTTGAAGAGGCAGGAGGATGGGGAATACGAGGCGACAGTCCGTGAGTCAAGAGATCACAGCATAGAATTGCTGTGTCTGGTCCGTCAGGTTCATGGTATTCAACAGCCAACAGCAATCACGAACCGGATGGGGGGGTGATTGAGATCGAAGATAGTGATGAGGAGGCGGAGGGGATGAGTATTTGTGAGCGCCATCATACCGTGAAGTTCAAATGTGCTTTGCGGACAGCGCTCTCTGCTTCTTCGACAAACCCGACCCTCACTGCGATTTGTGGAACATGGACCCGACTCAACTCTAGGGACCCTGCTCTTCCGCGAGGCTTGGATGGCGGTCCATGACTTCAAGTGGGCCAGAAGATCAGTCCAGGATCGACATTTCGAGCCCATCTGCCTTCACGACAACGCTGACATCAGAACATGAGCAAGGCTTGCAAACGCTCATGACCCTGATTTCGCGCGGAGCTCCGCCGGACCCTTCGACTGGCATCACAAAGCCAAGAGAAGGACTGCTTGAATCCGCTACTCCCACCCAGCCTTGAGTTCCGGTCGATTCAGTGTATGCAAAGATCGCCTGGCGCGGAGCATGACTAATGAAGATCTATTGTCTTCGAGGATCATAGGTACCTTGGAGATAACTTCCGCTATGATGAGGAGTTTCAGATACACTCCCAACTAGCACCATGCCCATTTCGACTAGCACCACCCTCACCTATCTACGAGCTTGACCCTTACCTCCATACCCTTCTCACAAATCATCTTACCCAGTGTTCCAACAGCGACCTCTCAGTGATTAATGAGAGATAACGCCCAACACTTGGATGTATGTTTTCATTCATCAACGACAGCCCCGATTCCAAGGCTATAAATATATATACACAAAAGTGGTACAGCTGAATCCTGCCGATTTCTAATTCTTCTGGTGCCCCGTCGTCCTCCACAGCTTCTACGACCCCCCTGCCATTCACCCAGTCGAGTGTCCGTGTGATCTGCATGACCCGCTCATATCCTGGCCATGGAAGACGCCGCTTGGATACAATGTCGAACATCTGGGGGTCCATCAAAGCAAGGATAGGATCGCAGCTCTCGGCCTATCGCTGCCTGTGCTCTCCGGACTCCAACACTGTTCCCGTCGCATCTCGGCTGCATCACGCACGGGATCTCCGATAGACTGCTCTTCGTGCGATGGCTAAGTCGCTACTTCAGAAGTTTACAGACGAGTGGGAGTGGATCAGGAGCAGAGAGGGAGTCAGGGAAGATCTGAGCCAGCCGGTCGACAATTCCAATGCAGTCAGTGGTCGGGATGGAAAACACTCACAGCAAGTCCAACGTAGCTTCCAGCAGAGCTACGGAATCAGAAGCTTCTGCTTCCGCAATGGCTATCTATCCGCCCCACACTCCCCAAGCATCGTGCCAACCTTATAGCGGGTAGGCGATACGCTAGAATGAAATGCACGTCTCTTTGATAGACGATCAAATGAAGGTCGCCAAACAGAACTTGGGAGCTTGCAGATGCCAACCCAGGGGAAAGGCGGTGTGGTTCACGGAGAGGGAGATACGCACCGCAAGCGCCATTGTCGATGTGGCTCTTCGTACTTGCTGCAGTCTCCGACTTCTTGGTGGTCCAAAGTGCAAGATCTGGCTCTCAAGGTTGCAGGCAGACTTGGTTTTCAAAGCAATGGCGCCTTAATGTCTGCTTCTCATGAGTCTGCAAGCGCTGCATAGAATCTGGTCCCCCTTCGGTCGAGCCCAGCAGCAACAAGGCTCGTTGTCGCCCTCGCAGCCACATCACAACAAGAGCATACAAACTTTACGTCGCAGACTTCTGAATGGCCATGACTACGAGTACAATTAGTTGAGAACCTTCGAAGCCTTCTCGTTGTGGAGCTCAACGATGGGGTCGTCGGCGTGACTTTGACCTCGACATGAGAAAGACGAGGCGAAAAATGGGGCAATACTCCGACGGAAGTGTCATTGAAGCTGCTAGATCCTGATTCTGATCTGATATCAAACATGACACACGGTCTTCAGGAGCTTGTTGCTGGACAGGGAGTTGTAGCGACGCCGAGAGCTTAGTGGGTGCCTGAGGAGAGACAATACAACGCTACTTTGACTGCTATCTGGAAGATGTTGAGAGGCTATTGCCGAGAGCCTGGCCTTGGAATAATTAGTTTTCCTCCTTATCACACGGATGGATGCGATTATCGCTGGAAATCATGTTCGTTCCAACACTCTGCCGACTCACTACCCGAGTAAGGGGACATCACGCACATCTATAGGATCGTTCCGTGCGGGAAGCAAGAGCGGACGAAAGCCAGACAGATAGCGGAACTTGAACAGCAAGTATTCTTGTCGACTACCTAAATATATATAAACTGGGAGGATGCCGACCGCACGCGGCTCCGAAAATGCTCCTCTTCTGACAAAGACTCAAGTCTTTCTCTGCCGTCAAAAACCTGGGGCTGTCGCGACTACATCGCAGTCCTTGCATCGTTCGCGGACATAGCTGTTCATGTAAGGGACCAAGGATCAAATTCTCTTGCAGACGCTACAAGCTCAAGGTGGCTGCGAGGAACACTCTCGTCGTATCACGGGGCTTGTATCAAGTGTTGTGACAGCCTTATCCTCCTTGTGCCGTTCGTGGGCATAGCTGTTCATGTAAGAGACCAAGGGCTAAATTCTCTTGCAGACGCTACAAGCTCAAGGTGGCGACGAAAAACAATCTAGTCGCATCACGGGGCTTGTATCAAGTGTTGTGACAGACTTGTCCTCCTTTGGCAAGCAAAACAATGGATTTACCGCGTCCGGGCGGAAGAAGAGCAATGCTTCAGGGACATGATCTCTGGTTTCATCTCAGGAATCCGAGTATCAGACAGATTACGAAGAGGATCGAGAAACGGACCTGATGATAAGGTCTCGACGAGCAGATCAACAACCACGTTTGTGACCATAGGCCTTGCCAGCAGAAAGTGCTCTGCTTGACCGACCAGATCAGCAAGATACTGAGAGAGGTTACTTAGGTATCGGGATCTTATTCGTCGCCTTTACTTCAACCGGGCTTGCGTCGACCCAGACTAGAGCATAATCGAAGACTACGTTGAAAATAGTGTATTCGAATACTACGGGAAAGCGAATTATTATGTCGGAATTCCTAAAGCAATAGTGGAGGCAATTTCCCGAAACTGAGGACTGCAGGGGCCAATCCTGGATTCGAGGATAAACGCATTGTATCAGACAAAGACTACTGGTGGACCAAGACAAGTCTGTTGCCAGCGGAAGAGGACAAGGAGTATATCCGGGTTTGCGAAGAAGATGGAGACGATTCCTTTGCTTCATTCCAGGATTACTTCAACGAATATCCAACTACAAGCCTAGCAAATGTAACTGCTGCTCTCAAGATGGTTGTTGACACTGAAGTAGGAACTGTTCCCAAAGGAGGCAAGCTATAGAGAGCCGGAATCGCTATCAATATGGTGACATTTGTCGATGCCAAGGAATTAGCCGCCCCCATGACAGGAACAAAACAGCGCAGCATCCCGGGCAAGTGACGAAGCGGCGAAAGACGTCGAACTGACATTCCGAGGCACTACATAAAAAGGTCTTGTAGGAAGACAATCACGTCCTTCCAACGCGGCTAAACTCCCATGACAACCCAATCTATGCGACGATGGAGAGCCAACGTATGCAACGACAGCGTGAGAAGCAAGAAGCTCAGGGCAAAATGCTTCTTCGACTGCATCATCATTAGCAGAGACTCCAAAGTGGCGTTTATCCGATCTTGTAAGGCTCAAAGATCGCGACCCGCTCCAAACATCACGCAGCCTCAAGACAAACAGCCGTCAAGCCCACGGCGTCGGGGTGCCTGGGACATCAGGCTCGACTAGTTGCAGAGGGCTCATCTCATGCTCTCTCCGAAATACTAGACATCTGAAGACTGGGTTTGAGCTCTGAAGCTAATCAGAACCAATACGCTGAGTCAAGAATCAATTGGCGTGGAGAGCAGCTATGTGACTGGGAGAAAAGTACCTTCCGCCCAGCCAGACGCCTACGAAGAGTCGTACTAGGACAAGATGGTGGACCAAGGTCAAATCGGCGCCGTTCCCTTTCCCGGAAACGGACGTCCTCTCCGCTCCGTCATGCTGCAATTCCATGGCAACAATCAGCGGGATACTGGCATCGTTCTTGCTTCACAATTCACAGATTTGAGGACAAGAAATCTTCAAAAACGCGTCTGAGTACTGGACTAGTCTTTTGATTTAAGGTTTCCCGATAAAACCAAGGCTACTCAGGGAGTAAGCAGTAATCTCAAGGAGTGAACTTATCAGCCTCCACAACGCGCTCTTTCCAAGTGTTGGATTACTATCCAACATTGAACCATCTACTTCTGCTTTTCATGGCTTTGGTTCTCACACAGGCTTCGAGGAAAATAATGCGAGGTCTTCGTGAATATGTGCTAATATGGAGGGAGTGTCTACACAATGCCCGCCCATTTGACCAGTCAAGGCCATATATCCCATTCCTCAACGGAGCGCCACCTACTGCACATGTGATAATGAATCACCACAGAGGTCGAACTCGTCAAGCTTGCACGATTGAGGCTATTTGCAGTTGTAGCGGAAGCGAAGAATCCCAAGATCCATACTAAATATATATAGCGCATGAGAGAGGTTCCCGGGTCAGCAAAGACGAGGGAGCCAAATCTTCCTGCAAAGCTCTTTTGGGAAGTCTGTCTTTCGTCCTTACCTGGCCTCTACATTCTTTTCGTTCTCATGGTGATCATATCGGCGATATTGGTGTTGTCTCTTTTAAAACTCAACCACGCCACAACCACCATCAGAGCAGAAGCAGCGGCAGCAAAAGCAGACTGCGCAAGCTTGGTCCACAGCTTAGCGGGCGAGTCGAATGTTACGGAGGAGCATAAAATCGATGGACTCAACGCTCCCAACAATGGAATCCATGAGATGATGGTCATTAGGCGTTGATCTACCTCGTTCAGATTACCAACACGACAGACAACAAGCCGTGTCCAGATCAAGGAACAGAAAGTACGACTACCTGAAGATCAATCTCAAATCAGAGAAAAGTCCCGAATGTAGGGATTCTCTAAATATATATATTTCGAAGATGTGGCCACTTTTGGCAACCGGCTCCATGCCGGAACGGAAGAGTCGATAAACGGCGACTGGGATCTGATGAACAGTATTTCACATCGCGCCGTGGTTCTATTCCGAGGAAAATGATAGTGTATGGGCTATCTTTCGTCGAACGGGCGCACGCGTGCCTTTGCGCTCTGTGCATACAAGTGGATAGCACTTGTCAAGGTTTCCCAGCACGCCTAATAACGGAAGTTCTGAACGACGCGAGCAACCAGCCAGACAAGTCCGTTGTCTTGTAACTTCACTAGCGATATTCTAGCAGTAGCCTCTCACTGGAGCGCATGGGATCGTGAAATACGCGAGTTGCATGCTGACCTGTCCAAAAGCCACGCACGACTGGGACGCAATTAGAAGGCACCCTGCTGATGTACAACGATTGGTCTTTCAAGAGAAGAAGGCTTTTGACGGACGGATCTTGGCCAGGAATTCACTGTCACGTTGCTTGTGTCGAGCGATTGCCTGGCCTTCCTCTGGAGTAATTCGCCTGCAAACAAGGACAACGAATTGCAATCGGTACCACAAGACCCCGAGACTGAGAACGGTCATTCAGTTGACCAATTCATTGATCAAGAGACGAGAATTGTGCGTCTCGTATTCAGCACATGGCGCCTTTGTAGCTCGCCGTACTGTGCCCGCCATGTCCGAATTTCACTCGATGTCGACGCCGAAAGATTTCAGAGGAACTTCGAGCTAGCAATACTAAAGGGAAAAGACGTCCCAACTCTTCCAACTCAGGACAAATCATCGTCTTCGAAAAGACGTAGAGATTGCCATGCTGAGCGCAGAAATCGACCGCCAGTGGTGACATTATCTTCGCACAAGACATGCGTGTTGGGTGGGAGCCAAGACGACAATTTCTGAATCCAGTACGATGACAACAACTGACGTACCCATTCACGTTTTTCACGTGCCAAAAATGGCAGCCTCGATCCACGGTGATGCTGCGATTGAATGGACAGCTCCACTGGCTAAATATATATATGCGACAGAGCGTGCGAACCAAGATCTGGAACATTATCTTCGCACGTTCTGTACTTACCTCCAACACGATTGGGGTAAATGGCTACCCCTCGCGAAGGTCGCTAAGAACAACAAGTACTCCGATTCCATTCAAAGCACCCCGTGGTTTGCAAACAGAGCCCAACATCTAAAGCATCAGAAACCACAAGAGCAGCAGCAGCAAAACTGGACTTCGGCGCGGCAATGAATGCCCCTTGGTTCGGTGGTGGTCTCATCATAGCCGCATGACTAGTCAAGAAAGGGCCTGAAGCATCTGGTCTTCCGACAACTACTGGTACGAATGAAAGGGCTGAAGACAACGAAATAGCCCAAGATGAGGAGAATGCTGAGCAGCGAGCGATGGGCGAGAACAGAACCAACTTCCTCATGCTCGAAAAGACATGAACGTTGCCAAAGCACATTACCCGCTGAACGAAGGATTTTTCGAGATTGGTATGATACCGAGACCTTCCCTTCAAGATTTTGATGCAATCACGGTCAGCTTGGTTCTGGGGCAGGTCTTGCCAATGCCAACACAGCCGCGCTGAGATGCATGTCATTCAAAGAAAAGATGTCCACCGTCCATCTCGTCGGGTAGAAAGATCTTTTGGATGAGAACAGTGAGGGTCAAACGACAAACTTACCCGTTGACGCTGCGTCGACAGCATACAGGGAACCCGCAGACGAGAACAAATCAAGACTGCCGGAGAAATACCCATACAGCACAACGAATGGAGAACTAGAGATGTCCAAACATCTCAACTTCCGAGGGTTCTCATCCGGACTCTTCTCGCCTGTCTACTCTGCCATTTACGCCCGCCAGTTCTGACAGATCGATTGCCTCGGCCGCAGAAACCCATCGACTCTCATTCATACTGAAGACAAACAGTGTGTCTGAGGAACCTTCAGATCCGGACAGGTTGTCGAAAAGCCAACTTCTCGACATCTCGTGTCAGTTGCATCGAGCACATTTTAGGTGCCGAATTTCCCATATTTAGACTCGATCTACTAACGTCTCTTTCTTTCCGATGATACTCTTGTGCGAGTGTCAACAATGGCAATCACATCTTCCCTATAAATATATATATCAAACTCAAGCCAATTTGTCGAAGGCTTCTGTCAAAAAGCAATTGACATCCGGTGTTCTTGGGTCAGAAAAAATGGTCTCGACGATCGCTATTTCAAAGACGCGATATGACGCAGAGCTGACGAGCATACGAATGGAGTGGAGTCTTTACGACTCTTTTTCGGAGCATTCAAGCAGCCCACCACAAGCCTTGGCGTCGTGGGCGAAGGGCTCTCTCTCGCCTCCTCCGGACTTGGTGCTACATGGAGTTCTAGGTACAAGATTGCCGGTTTCGATGTCTTCTCGGTATTGTACGCGTGTTCCCTGCGCATACTACAGCGACACTCGCCAACATTCCGCTACATGGTTCTGTGAGACTTTCAACTGTGCAAAAGCTGGAGACAAAAAGTGCAAGCAGTTGGAGCCTGGGTCTAGGCTGCTTGAACACGGTGATCAACGACCCGGTGTTGTTATATCAGCTGTGATCAGTCTTGTCTAGACAATCGATGCCCACAGAGAGGAGATCGTCTTGGGAGGAGGTTAGAGACACCTGCTGACCTTTACCTCAAACGTCGGCTATGCATCCGGTACTAACCATCTGAGCACATGTGTTGGTGATGACAGAAAGAGCTGACTCGAATGTGTGCGACGACGTTCTTGCTCCAATGCCAGCTCAAACGTGGGCAACATAGCACCGCCAGCTGCTACTTGTAATTTCCGCGCTTTTCATACTGCAGGTGACAAGAAACAGCTGGCAAATCTAAGCGACCGCATCTCGAGATGGACCTGAATGCGAGACTGGGAGCCTTGGAACATGATCATGCTTGATCTAGGCAGGCTTCGAGTGCAGCAGCCCAGCTGGACCACTCCAGATTCAGATCAATGAAAACGCTCCGCTATGCACCAGATCACCTCGCTCAACCTGCACGTCGACATCCTCTTGTACCTAACGTACCAGAATCGCGGCGGCGACGGGCCTCTGATATCGGTGAGAGCAGCATTGAGGCCGCATCCAATAGGGGTTCTTAAATAAGGTGATCTTCAGGAGTTGCCTTTCGCTTCCGGCTGCCAAAATTGCAAGCAAAAGGTAGACCAAGAACAGCCCCCAAGAACACGCGGTTCAATGAAGAGGTCATGTCGAAAAAAGAAGTCTCGCAGCAGCTGCAAGCTTGTCTTCTCGAACCCTCCACGCCGTCAGCTCTTCAGCAATGGATCGTCAACTGCTTCGAGAATGAAAAACCATATGATATCTTATCTGTCCAAGACTTGGTCTGTGCTTGGGCGTTAAGGTCCCTGGATATCCCTGAGAAACAGCTAAAGACGACCAATTGAAACCTCCGACGAAATTTTCAACCAGGTGTTGTGCCAATGAATATTCTTCGCACATATTGTGGTGCCATCTGCCTTCCAGCATGGACCAATAGGCATACTGGATGAGAAGAGAACCAATCTCTTGAGACTGGAGAGAACTAACCGCTTGGCCCAGAGCTTTGGTGACTTCCAGGAGCTTCCAAATGCGATGGATGTTGTGCAAGAGTTCGGGGTAGCCTAGATTATCATCGCTATAATCGCCGGACATCTTTCGATAGGAATTGGTGCAACATTCTGCAATTGAGACCGTCGAGTATCGCAGACAGCATCAGCTCGTTATACACTTGATTATCAACGCCTAAACCATATCTGTGTTGACCACGATTCCCACAGCAATTGTTCTGCCAAGACTGTCGGATCTATCTCCGTTGTCTATCTTCAAGATCGATATAAATAAATATAAAATCAACAATTGCAAGCTTCAATTGGCAGAACCTTGAGGAGAGGAACGTTCCACAAACAGTGGTAGTCTTGGGCTTCTTAACCCTTGGATCTTTCTTGCAAAAGTCATCTCTCATGATAGAGGATTGTTCGCCCATGCTACGTCCGACTCACTCACTAATGCTTTTGGGCTCTTAGGTGGTAGACTTCGTGGAGGATATGCCACTGGGAAGGACTACGAACTCGAACGTGACGAATTGCTCGATCTGGAGCGAGATTCTCTTGCGTGGCACTTATTGCGCTTGCGGGCTTTGTGAGGACGTCCGAAGCCCATTATCTTCTTAGAGCACGTAATCGATTCGTTGGGAGACTCTGCTCAGTCGCAAGACCCGCTTCTCATTAAAGCTTCCGGCGGAGAGAGCGGGAGGAAGTTCATCCTAAGGCTAGCGGTGGATATGCGTCATGTTAGGGTGATCGTATACGAGAATAGCACCGTACCGGTCGAAGAACAAGGCTACAGACGAAATCCAGATATATCGTCTTGCTGAAGAAAGCCGGTCTGCTTTGCTATGCACTGAGGAGCTTGGCTGGATGTTCATGGTATATATTGACCAAACCGGACCATATCCTATTTCTCGTAAGGCCTGGTGGAAGCTCTGGAGGAAGACTTTTTCGACAAGCCAAGCGAGAAATCAGTCAGCATGCCTCGCTCTTCGCCCGAGGCGGAAGAACTAGACTTGTCCGAGAGACCCACCTGAATTTCACCAGCGCGAGTTCGGTCCGGTCAGCATAGGAGGAGCGAGTGGAGTGATAAGGAGGGCATTGGTACACTAACTCGTCTGCTAAGAGCCATCGCCAGGAATCGTGTCCGAGTACGATAGAAATCTACATACAATCGGCGCTTCCGTCTCTGCAAGACGAATGTTACATATTGCACCCGGAATTGGCACAAACATGACGTACAAGATATTTGGCTCTACAACGAGAACGAAACTAAGCACGAGAAACGGAGTGCACAGGAGCTGAAAGCCCGTGATGATGCTAGACGACTGACCTATCAACGTGAGAGCGCCTTTCACAAGTCTATACACCGATGAAACCTTGTTCTAGGTAAAGCCGCTCACAGCTCAACGGACTCGAACTCCGTCATCCCCTTCGAAAACACTATAAATATATATACAATCAGCGATGGGAGGCTTTAGTCCGCCAGATCCACATCATTCGCCCCTCTGATGGAGGGGATATCCTTCCCCTCTCCAGCCAATGCATCCCACGACGGGGCCAGATGAGAAAATGGTTCTGGCACAGCGACTCTTCTGGGAAATTGTGGCAGGACCACGTTACACTTTCACAGAAAGAGCCGGTTCAGCACAATGCCGAATCAAGTCTGGGGCGATTGCTTTCAATATATGAAAGCTAATGACGAATCCAATCTTCTGGAAGCTGTCTAGGATCATGCAGATGACAACTTGTCGATGAGCTTTGGGATGCCTGGATGCGGAAGATGATGAAGCCGAAGAAGAGCTCGTCCCCTGGTGACGACGAGGGCATTCGCTTGTCCAAACTTCGATCCCAAGCAACGAAGAAGGTAAGAGCTGATCTGCAATACCAAATGAATGCGATCGCTCTGGAGACCTTGCCTGCTGAGGCCTATGTCAGAGCCCGTTGGAACATGGAGCAAAGATGTTTGGAAGTTCCAGGGAGAGGAGAAATGCTTCTTGTGCGCATCCGCTCGTCGCCCCTCAAGTTGGGAATCGTACCACTACGATCCGACGGAGACGCCAGTCATGGCTAATGACACGGATTGGAACCAAGGTGAACGCCAGTTGGAGACTAGTGCTATGGCCGTCGAGACAAACCTCCCAACGACCCTTGCCATTTTCCTTGAACGACTCCTTTGAGTATGGAGTCGCTTGACAGGACTTTGTCCGAGAGGGGCAAGAAAGTCATCCTCTATCTTCTCCTGGCTTCCTTTCATCTTCCAGACGAACATCATTCTACTGCTACAACCATCATACGTCTCTTTTCTCTTTTCCGCACAACCAACATAACAGATGCGTTTTCAAAACACGACACAGGATGGAGAACATTGCTCAAGCCTACCTGACTCTAACTCAGAATGTTATTCGTGATAGTGCAATCCTGGCCGTAGTTGCAGCTGGAAACGGTCGTCCGTCATATTCAGAGCGACGCGTCGTGCCCTCTACCGGAGGAAACCACGATCATAGATGCGATTATTGCAGTCTGCATCAATCGCACCAATGAAGAGAACGTTCGACAAGAAGCGTACCACGCGGGTGCAGAAGCCCAGCGGCAAAGTTGCGAGGTAGCAGCGCGAAGTATCAAGCAGGATGCTTATAAGCAGGGTCGGAAGGATTAGTTCAAAGCCGACAACGATCATTTCTAGACGAAAGAACAGAGCCTGAAAGAACAGGTATACAACGAGGGCTGCCAAGCCCAGCGGCAAAGTGCCGAGGTAGCAGCGCGAAGTATGAATAGAGTTGTGGAGAAGGGGATATGGGAGTCGAGACTGAAGCTAAGAGAGCTCAAAGGAGGGGGGGCTGGGTGGTGTGTTACGGATACAGGACTATTGCGTTCAAGCGTATGGGGAGACAGTTTGGGGATGAGAAATAGGGTGATGAGCGCGTGTATACATTGCAGAACGACGAAAATAAGGACATAAACATTGAACTCGTTTTCTCCTTCTTTTCATGTGCTTTGCGTGTTGTGTATCTCCTCTCTTCCTTTCGGTTTCAGCTTTGAACCTGCGAACAACAATGACTTGCTAGTTAGCGTCGTACCTATCTCAGAAAGACATATTGCTGATCGAGATGAGTTTGCTTTGACGAACATGATGAATCTTTTGGCTTACGATTTCGAGTGCATCCACGTATCTTTGAGCGATCTTTGGTGCATTCGAGTCGAATAATTTTCTTTCAAGTATTGAGGTGAGTCTTTATTTCCATTTTGCTTTTGGAATCTCACATGCCAGGTCGTTTCCCCTCTCAAACTGGTAAAAGCAATAATCATTGATGGGTATCCAATACTTCATTTGCAGAAACATGGATAACTCAGCGTGTGGTATTTAATCCCTGGTGTTGAAAAGTTGCGACTTTCGCTTCAGTCGTAAGCATGTTCGGCGTTAAGAAGTTGATATATTGAAAGCTGGGTCATCTTCGAGGCTGAAATGCCTCGCCTCATCCCCGCTATTGTCCTTCGGGAGGATACAGTCTGCTCAGATACGGAACAACAAACACTTTCACGCCGCTGTGTCATAGTTGATTCTAAGACTACTCCTTAAAGCCCCTTCATCAATTCAAGAAGTTTTCAATACTTGGCGGACCTCGAAGAATTGTACCAGTACACACAAGTGTCCGATGAAAATGCGCCATAATGTACACCACGAACTGACCTACAGCCCTTGCATCGGTTTTCTTGAATTTATAATTTTGCAAAATCATGTACCAAACTAAATTGCCTACACTCGATTGATCTTTCGTGCCTAAATAAGCTCATGGCATTCCCAGGAGGCTGTATTATTGCATTAGATTCATAGGAATGGAGACAATGTTCTTAAGGTGCATTATGAAGAACGGAGTACTGGACGTGGCGGATGTGAAGGATATAAATACGCGCTAGTAATTTTATGATAACCTCTAGGACTAGCGTTCATTACAATACAGGTGTGGTGGAATCCCGAGTTTGTCTACCAAGGAAATTGTACTACCTATCTCGAGACGCTCGAAGGCTTTCCAGCCAAGCTCATCTCTTCTGCTGTGAGCTTAGAATGGGAGCAGTACCATCTCAGCGCATGGATTTCCAGCCGTGGGACGTGTCGACGACCCTTCTCAATTGAATGTCCTCAATCAAATCAACGCCCTCGATGACCTCCGAGATCTTGAACAGCCCCTCACGAGCACACGCAGAATCGCGAAAGACTATGGCCTGGAAATTGGCATTGCCGAAGAGGAGGTAGATGATGTACATCCCATAAAGAGCGTGGTGAAAATACTGTTCGACGAAAAGCACCAACGCTTTGTTGACAAAAGTGACGAAGTACATGCCAGACGAGACAGCGCTTGGAAAAGATTGAGGCGGGTAGAGCTTGATGATGTCACGGCTTCATTGCAAGTCTGCTTGCTCCCAGTGCTATGACCCTGGGACCAACGCGAACAAGCGCTCATCCATGATGAAGCCATGCCATCGGTCGTCGCCAGAAGCTAAGAGAAGGAAATACTAGATATAGTGGCCGAGCTGGAAGCTCGGTCGAACCGGCTACAGCAGCCTCCGTACGGCCAAGGCGGCATGGGCTCATGCTAGACCTGATTCCAGGTGCTCTGCGAGGCCAAGCACAAAATGGAGACCTCACAACTGAGTGCCCTGCCACGTCATATCTGTGGTTCCAAAGGTTGTCGAAAGGAGATGCAATCGAGCTAGGCGAATCGCTCAATCGACTTGAAACCCATTTTCTCGCATAGGAGGATATTGGCAATGTCACTTCATCAAAACTTGAATATGGCGTAGCCACTATCGCAACTTTTGAGCAAAGATGCGAGAGACTGCCTCCCATTCTCTCCAATACTTGGTTATTCAAAGGCTCTTCTTCTGCTGCAGCATCGAGACCATCTTCTACACATGAGAGACACCTGCAGTTTTCACATAGAGCTTGGTCTTCGGAAGGGACCAATGTATTGTAATGTATTGACGAATGCTTGAGAAGTGCGGATGGTTCCTGGAGCACGGACGAACTAACAAAAGGCTCGATTAAACCCCAGTAATGAGTCACTACCGGTTTCATAGGTGTTGCTAGGATACCTTGACGACTTCGCTCCGAGTAAAGGGTGCTTCAGCACACCACCATTCCTCAAGGAAGACGCGGCATTATGCGATGCCTTTGGTCCCACGGGGCAGACTTGGAACCCCAATGCTCAAGTCAAATTCAATGGGCACAACCATATGATGACATGATAGTATGTTGCTTGCCCTGGAAGACTCTTGATCAATGTGTACTAATGGATCCTTACTAGATAAGCCTGTATAATGTGCTTTTGGAGTCGGGATTCTCGAATGAATTTATGCTTCAAGCTCACTGCCCCACCAGCGTTGGATTCGTGGCAGCCGTTGGGGTCTCGACACTTCTTCGACATTTGGCCTTCTGTCTGCCCTCGTAGACAATTCCGGCAAAGGCTTTTCTCTCGCCTCAACTTCGGACAAAGGCAATACAGGTGGTCTTTGCATATCCACACTTCGCCTTTCGCCACCGTTACTCTTCATCCTTATCCTTAGGGTAGCCATATCTTGCAGTAATTGAGTTCCTCGCTGCTTTCGCGCCATATGCTTGCCGAGAGCTGTCTTCACATATTCAGAAAACCACAGCATTGGACTCAGACTAGGTATACATGCTTCACACGTTATCAATAGTGGGAATGAAATTCTGTATGTAAACCTACCGCACACCACAGCAACATTGACCTCGATATTTGACCAAAGTACAAAGAATCTGCGTTCTTTCTGGACGATGCAGACCAATCGAAGAGTCGAGATTGTTGTGACGCTGACCCCAAATCAGCAGCGTCTCTGACGCGTAAACGAGCAAAGTTCTGATGAGAATGCCTACCAGATACCCAGAGACAGCATTGCTGAGACTGTGATCTTCATTCGTCGATCGATGTCGGAGAGTCTCCAAATCAATGGAAAAGGCATGATCAGAAGCACCACGTCAATGAACAAATGCAGCGCGGTAACCGCGAGTATGAACGAAGTCGCATTGATTCCGCA
Source organism: Bacidia gigantensis (assembly GCF_019456465.1). Taxonomy (NCBI): domain Eukaryota; kingdom Fungi; phylum Ascomycota; class Lecanoromycetes; order Lecanorales; family Ramalinaceae; genus Bacidia; species Bacidia gigantensis. The sequence goes on from NW_025408602.1 coordinate 1,940,754, forward strand.
GTCATCATGAGCAACGATGCATATCATTTGATCGTGAGATGGTCTATGCTGAGACTTCGTGCCTATGACCTGCAGAATGCCCATCAATCTCTTCGAGGTCTCTCAAGGGGGCTTAAAACGCACCGTCACTACCCCCCAGGCAGTCGATAAAAGCAAGCCTACGATGAAGATACTCCGATCTCTCTTCGAACTTGCAAAGAGGCGCCAATAGAGCAATATGATCGAGCATTGGATAGCCCAGATCGAGATGGCCCAGCATATTTCCACCGCTTCAAACCCAAGGGAATAAGACTGAATCCAATGTTTGGCATCTGCAGCATTCCCATGGTATGATGGTGCAACTATTGTATTGGCATTTTGAATCAGCCAAATTCTTGTGCATCAGTGGAGGAACAAGCGACTTACCGTCTGCAGCTGTAAAAGCGCACATGACAATTGCGAATACCTAGACGCCGCTGTCAGCAAGACTCGGATCCATCTATATACTGGTCCTCCGGGCTCACAGGGGCAGGCATTATGAACCAGTCGTCCCACCACAGTCCCGCATGCGAAAACTTTCGCGCGAACATCCGTAGACAGCATGCGAGCAAGGCGGCTGCAGCTGTCACCATGGACGCGCAATCAATCGTGGAGGGTGTCAACATAACAGAAGATGGTTGCCTTCGTGAAACTGGCACGATGGATGCTTGACGAGGACTCGAAATCTGCAAGGGAGCAGCGGCAGGATTTATGCTGGAGCAAATGAGAGATCTGTCGTCAGCATCTAGACCAGGAATGATATTAGGGCCGGGAGACCATGTGCTGCCCGCGTTTTCCGATCAGCATGCATGTCAGAAGGACGTCAAGGTCTCCATCTCCTCGATCACATCCTGGCACACCCCGCTTGATCTTGTCGTGATGGGTTAAGGAACAGGAAACCGACTCGGTGATGACGGATCCTTGGCAGGAAGAAAGCGCTTTGTAAAAAGCTTAGCCAGCATGACAGGATTCCATAAGCACCAAAACCTCATCGCTGGAAAACTTTCCAAATACACCAATCGAAGGTGCTGGTCTTCTCGACTTCATTGGCCCTACATATATCTCACCGCCACGTGAGACGGAAACACCCTTGGCTCGTCATTGGCGGGTCTGACATCCGGCGCGCAGATTTATGTGTGGCGCATGCGGTGAGACGGCAAAGATGTGCCTTTCTCTTGAGTTTCGCTTATCGAAGAAGTCAAGGCACTATCAAGGCAGTTATCGCCTAGACTTGCTTTTAGGAGGAGTTGCTTCTTCAGTCTTGGGGACTATGGCAATACCCAAAGTATACCGCTAGGATATCACTGCAACTTCCAACTCCTTCGTCCTCTCCGCCGTGACAACGCGGTATCGAGACCCGCCCTACGATCCTCATCCGGAGGTACCAAGACTAGCGACCCATATCCCACCTGCGCCGCCCCATTCGTACTCCAAGCCCCAAAAGTAAACAAATAGCCCCTTCCTGGCCGCTCTGCATATTCTCTGATCAGCGTCCTGACGATCGCATACAATTCTCCCCACGTCAACCTCGTGGATTCATCAAATCGATCCTGACTGCCAACTTCCAACCAAAAACTAAAACCCGGAGGAGAGGGATACCCTTCGATCTCGCGAACGTACGGATCGTCGGATATCCTTTCTAATGGATCTTCGTCCAGGGCGTGGTGGTAGCGCATATCATTTATGATAAATCCTGCATAGGTTGTCATCGCACGTTGAAGGAGGAACTGGTCGATATTGCTCTCGCCGTAGACACGGAGCTCCATGCGCCGGTCAGGAATCGAGATGTTCCATTGGCAGGCGGCACGCGTGAGTGGAGTCGCTATATTCCTATGGACAGTGAGGAGAGTCAAGTTCTTGATATTGTCGCGGACACGTACGACGGTGGCGTTAAGCCGGAATTGGCGCGCGAAGTGAGGGTTCTATGCGTGCAGGCATCGTTTGCACCTGGGAGGGTGCCTATCTGCGACTGAATTATTGCTGCAAAGACTAAGAGCAGAATGTAAAGCAAGGTCGATGCCATCGAAACGGCAGATATTGGAAGGAACGCAGGCATCAGCTTGACCAAATGGCTCCATGCGCTCTACAACAACGTTGACGCACCTGACATCATACCTCAGAAAATCAATGGACGATTATTGAGCCTGTGAAACAATACGACACATGATGCGGGATGTCAACAGCGCGTATTAATATTCGAGCAGCTACCGACTGTCTGAGACATTCCGGCATTACATTCTCTTGTACTTGGGGAGAATGAAACTACAGCCTAGGTATTCAACCCTTCTGCTCAGAAGCATCCTTATCAATGATTCCATGCAAGTCTGCTCGAGGACTAGAGACTTATCAAGCCGATATGTCTTAGGCAACCGGCACCGACTAGTGTCATTTTTGGGGCTTTGCACAGACACCAACTCACGCGCATGCCGTACCGTGAGACACGGGAAATGTTTTTAAAATTGTTTATAAAAGCATTAAGGCTGTCGTCGTCAACGACCAGTCCAGCCCGCGATAGCATCCAACCCACTTCTCTACTGTAACTCGTTTGCAAACCCCGGTGACGATGGTACCAATATTCACCTACATATTCCTCGCAACGGCAGTCCTCATGTCCTCAAGCAACTCATTGACCACAACTCTCCCCGGTGGTGAAAACGGCATCTGCCAACCAAATACTCTCCAACCTCTCAACACCATCTCCGGCTCGACGCCCCTATCGTGCGCATGGCCCCCTCCCCATCCCATTATCCCTAAACCCGCCGCCCCTCTTTGGCTAACCCAAACTCAACAGCAACACAACATCCCCCCTAACCCGCTCTTATTGCGAATGGAACATCACCCTCGCGACCCTCCCCATCCAACTCCGCGTCATCGGCCACCAACCCATCTCGCACGATCTCCTCCAACGCGCCATGACGATCTTCGAATCCAACGTCAACGCCGCATTCGCCCACTTCCAGCCCGACGACGAAGATCCCCTCTTCGACAAAGACCAGGACCCTTTCCAACGCTGGATCCAGGGCTCTCCAGCCCCAGCGGGCTCGGAGTTCGACTTCATTGTCGCTAGTGAGGATAATCATGATCCGTTGACGAGATTGTCGTGGTTGGAATTGATGGGCATTTTGGCGGCGTTGAGGACGGGCTATGTGGAACAGCCGAATAGGAGCTTTTTGTTTAGGTTTGAGGTTTGGAGGACTCAGAGGGAGCCGGAGGAGCAGGTCGGGTGGGGAGAGTTGCTTCTGAATGCAGATGCGGATAGTGGTGTTGCGAGCCCGGAGAGTGCGGCGACGGGGAGGCGGAGGGGGCGGAGGGGGCGGGTGCTGTGAGGTAGTCTGTGAGAGCACACCTGTTTCCAGCTACGATTACGTTGTGATTCTTAGAGATGGATTCCCTGCGTGAAGATGGATAGGTCTTGCTTCGCTCTCTGCGTTACGGCAGCAGTCGACTGCTATCGAGGGTACCTCCACAACTGCTTTTCTTAGCTGACAGGGTGGAAAGCGAATGATTGCGTATGATGCACTCGATTACGCGTGCAAAGTGAAGGGACTGCTGCCCGGCATTCTATTGACATTATTCACTTTGGACGCGTGACGTAATGTGGATGTGAAGTGTTGACACTTCCTCCGTACCTCTTTCCTTCTTCCTTCTTCCTTCTCCCTCTTTCATCTTTCATCTTCCTTCCACCTTCCTACCCTCACTGCACCTTACACCGACGAACCCCATCACACTCGCAAGCCACAAGTGTCAGAGATGGGTACACGAGGGCTCCATATCGTCCGCTATCGTGGACGCTATTACATCTACTACCACCAATTCGACAGCTATCCTGAAGGATGGCCAACCAAGCTCGTCAATTCCATCCCTAAGGATCGCGCAGTCTACGAAGAATGGCTCAGTGCGCAACGCGCTGAGTATGAGCAGCACGACAGCTTTTTCGATGCTATCACAAGTGTCCTCCCGATTGAGCCTGAATCCGAGGACGATGACACCAAAAAGCGGCAGATCTCAACCTCCGCTGACTGTGCAAGAGCCCCAGATGCGGAATACTTTAGAGGGAAAGACTGGTGTAGCATGCCAGGTTACGCTACTCGCTTCAACGATCTCGACATCGAAGGAATTTACACTATTGACCTCGACCGTGAGATCTTTTCGGTAGACAACCAGGTTCATTTCAGGCTTGATCAAGTCTCTCGCGTGGACTGGCTCTCTGTCTTCAGCACCCGGGATGAGGATGGAAACCGCATTCGCAACCTTGAGGCGGTACCCCAATCTGCACTGGGCATGATCGCCAGGCCGCAAAAGCCTCTGAAGCCAAATGCCATCACACATTTTCTCAATCTCAAAGCTACGAAAGTCGAGTCGAAAGGTCTCGCCGGATTCGCACCGTCCCAGCGACATGGCGTCCTCTTGTGCGCTACCCTCTTCCAACGCTGGCGCCGCGACGTTATGCCGACTGCGGAGCATCTGATTGGCAGCTGGACGGTCAATGACAAGATGTTCCGCGAATACGCCTTCATCGTTCTATGCCTCGCTTCCTTGAGCTGCAATGTGGACATGGAATTTAGCGAGGATATGAAAGGTGAGTCTCGGCTAGGGTACTATGATTTCGTCGTCGGTCCCGATGAGCACAAGACGTCAGAATTTGTGGCTCTGCCAGATTTTGGAGCCCACCTTGATGGCAGTTTAGCGCCACCTTGGCCGACAGACTCAACCTTCGAACTGGAAGGGGCTGTAATACGCCTCGTTCCCGATCTGGAAGACAGCGATGGCCGATTAGAGGAGGAGCTCTTGTCCTTACACGAACACTGTACAACTATGTATCCCAACGCAAGCACGGACGCCATCCTCTTTTCGGTCGCATCGGTTGTCCTGGTGAAGATCAAGGCCAATGGCACCATGAAACACACCGATATCCTGCCTATCTTCGACTTGACGTGCGATCCCACAATCAACGAAGGCATGGAGCGTTCTGACTACGACCCTCTGATGCCCTATCAAGAGGATCTTGGGCCGATGGGCAAGGCACCTGGTTCTGAGCCACCCAAACAAATGACGTCAGAAGTTAAATTGATGGGTCTTTTCAATCAGATGATGTTTGGCCCCGATACTGATGAAAACTCCCGTAGCGTTGCTGCCGGATTCCGTGAACTCCAGGAAGAGACAGGAACTTCTAGAATCGCTAATTCAGGGACAGAGGCGGCTGTTGTAGGAGAAAGCGAGACAGTAGGTAGTCATGCGGACACACATGAAGGTGATGGAGACAGCGCAGCAAGCGATCACGAAAACAGACAGGAGGCTAAAGATGGCGAAGTAGCAAGCGGTGGAAAAGGAGAACATGAGGCTGATGCAGGCGAGGCAGTCAGCGGAAAGAAAGGATCAGAGGTCCCAACCGAGAGTTTGCCAGCTCATGCCCCTGTAGCAACGACAATCACTGATGAAGCGGGACGCAATCATCGGCCAGGAACGAGTGGCCAAGAAACCGCGACGATTGAGGGTGGCGATGATGGACGCATTAACCAGCCCTCGACTCTTGACAAGGATGTCACGCCCACTGAGAGCAGCGAGGAGGAATGCAACGACCAGCCTAAATCAAAAGGTAAGGAAAGCGCGCCCATGACTCGCCACGATGAGGAACGCAACGGCCAGTCTGAATTAAACAATGACGAGATCGCAGACAAGGACGAAAATGGCAGCGACAACGAAAGCCAAGCAAGCTCCTCGCCTACGATGACAAACACCGGCTTCTACGCCCTCTCCCACTTCTTCTCGTCCGTAGCGCGCAAGCGCCTTGCATCCTTCCGACATGCCCCCTCCCCAAAAATGCCACTCGAAGCCTACCGCCTTATCATTTCCCACGTCACCGACCACCGCACCTTCCGTGCGTGCATGAACACCTCACTACTATTCCGCGACCTCTGCATGGAGAGACCGCTCTTCTCCACAAATTATGTACTCCTCGCCAATGACGCCAGCAGGGGTGATGTGGACGCCGCTGCAAGAATGGTAGAGGAAGAACGGTTGGTTTGTAATCTTTATGATAGGGAAGAAGAGGAAGCGGAGGAGCTCGTGGTAGGGACTCTGCATCGGTCGATGTTCTCTAACAATGGGGGTGGCGAGGAGTATTGGATGGCGGTGCTGGGTAACGAGGAGCATAAACGCATGGCGCTTCCGTCGACGGCGCTCGTGTGGAGGAAGAAGGAGGAGTGGAGGAAGAATACGTTCGAGGTTCGATTATTGAGTTATCGAAATATTTGAGGGCGGAGTGGTTGGAATGGGCATGTTTGCTTGGGAGAGATGCCAGGGGAAGCCGTAAGGGTGATGAAGCTGGCTTGGACGATGGTGGGGGCTATGGTTTTGCTTGCAGGAATGGATTGCTGAACGTGCGATATGAAATTAAACATGAGAGGCACATTCGCTTGATACAGAGAGGAGGATGACACAGAGAACTAGAGAGCGATCCTTACTAGTCTTTCTTGAGGGGTGCGTGTGCTTGATGCACGAAGTTGCTCAGCCTACAGTAGTAGGAGGTAGAACTTAGAGATCAAAATCGACATCTTATCACGACTGTCCCCCCTCTCCCCCAACCCTCTCCGACCATCTCCCTCGATCTTTCTCACCAATGGTCGATAGAATCTAGGCGCCAACACTCATCTCATCATCTCATACAAACAGACATGAGTATTACGATTTCTGTCAAGCTCGAGAGTCCACGCCTCCTTTTTCTCTAAGTAAACACTCTGGAAATTGGAGATATGGTTGTTATCATCGCTACGAAGGAGTAGGGGAGGGGAGGAGAGGGAGGAAGGGGAAAAGGGGGTGGATATGTTGGAAGTTACTGCGCTGGGATCGGAGACTGGTGGAGAATGGTCTAGGGGGGGGCAAGGCTCATCTAGGGAGGTGGGAGATTCTTCTCTTTCCTCACGACATGGAGGAAGGCACTACTCTCTCACAGCAAAACGTTCAACAGCAGAGACGAGACAACACACGCCATTTTTTTAATCATGGTAGGGCTGGTAGGGCTGGTGGGGGTGGTAGGGGTATCATATTATTATCGTCCGTCTCCCCCAGCCCGCCATCGACGGCATTAGATCGTACAGGTCATCCCCCCGCCCCCATCTCCTACCCCAACCCCAACCCCAGCCACTATGCCAGCTTCGTCCTTGACGTCGGGGTTGGGGTCGGGGGTGGGGGTAGCCGCCCTCAACGGCGTCGATCCCAACGAATCATCCCAGCCCATCCCCCTCCCCGTCCCCATCCCCCTCCCCCTCCCCATCTCCCTCCCCGTCCCCATCCCCCTCCCCGTCTCCATCCCCGGTCTTGAGCATTTCCGCATACTCACCACACCCCCCTCCTCCGTGGCGGCGATCCTGTGTATGTTATCCCTATGATACCATCTTCTCCTTCGCCTCCTTCCCCTTCCCCGGAGGAGGAGGAGGAGGAGGAGGAGGGGGAGGAGGTGGAGGAGGTGGAGGAAGAGGGGGAGGGGGAGGGGGAAGGGGAGGAAGGCAAGCGCGGCAACGGTTTCTGGAGACTCGCGCTCCGTTGCCGGTTTGCTTCGATGTCGGCGTTAGTGTTGTGAGGGAGTGGTTTCCTTGTGATATGTTTCCTGCCCTCGTCGCTCGCCCGCTTGAATGCGAATGTCTGCAGATCGTCGCAGTCGGTTAGCGCGGCTGAGTACCACGTTGCGTGGAAGCGGCCGCGTCGGGGGTGTGTTGCTGTCGTGGTGGTGGGATTGGGGTAGGGGTGAGGGACAGATGCGAGAAGGGGGCTCGGCTTCAGCGTCGACATACTGGCTGTCGGTAGACTCTCACCCCCTCCACCTACCCCCTCCCCCCATCAAATCCACCCCCACCGCCCTCCATGACCGGACTCCACTTCTCCCCCCCGCCACTCCCCCCAAAATTACTAGTCGACACCCTCTGCCAAATCCCCGCGAAAAAACTCGCCGGACTGCCCGCATATTTCGCATTGAAAATCGGCTTCAACAACGGCACGCACGCGCTCAGAATCCCCACATTACACTCCACATTGACCCAGATCCCCGCATTGATCGCCGTCCACGTCGCATCGCCCACGTCGATCTGTGCCAAAAGCGGAATCCGCACGAGCCCCGCCACGCACACGAATGAGCCGAGCAGGAATAATCCCACTACCGCCACGCGCCGGGGGATGGTGCGTTTGAGCCCCCATAGCCATGGGATGGGCAGGATTAGCACGATGATGTCCGTGACTAGCTCCGTGCCTGTTAGTGCGAATCCGACGGTTTTGTCGTCAGAGCAGACGCCGGAGGGCAGGGATTTGTCCCAGTAGAAGGCTAGGGGCCGACAGTGCAGGAATGCTACGAATAATGCGCCGAGCCACCAGAGGATGTTGACGATGCCGACGGCGAGGGCGACGAGGGTGAATGTGCGGTATGGGAAAAGGCGCCGGTAGAAGAACAGGATACTCAGTTTTATGGCCGTGATGGCGCAGCAGAATATCGTTTGCTGCGCTTGTTCCGCTTTGATGAAGGTTTCGATTTGTGACATCGTGAGCGTGAGGATGTGTCGGCCTGCTCCTGAGCGGATTAGGAGGAAGGAGGAGAGGTTTAAAGAGAAGGTGAGGAGCAGGGAGAGGAGGATTAGGAAGTCGTCGGCCCCGAGGGGCACGCGCAGGAGGCGGCGGCAGAGGAGCCGGGAGCAGACTGCTAGTGTGGCGATTAGGAGGAGGAGAGAAATTGCCGTTGTTAGGTAGGTGGATTTCGAGGCGTGCAGGGAGGGGATGTAGGTTGTGCAGAGGCGTTCGGCGACGCGGAGGGTGGCTGTGGGGGAGGAGGGAGGGGTGAGTATGTTATGGTTGGTTGGAGGGTTGGGAGCTTGGGGTGAAGTGGGGTGGGGTGGAATGGGGTGGTAAGTACGCACCATCTTGATCGGAGCGACTACAGCTTTTGGAGATTTGGGTCAGGATTACGGCGGCGTATTTGTCGCTGTGGCAGACGCATTTGAGATCGTCGCCGCACCCGGAGGCTTGGAGACCTTGTTGTACTGCGTCGACCTGAGAATTGTAAGTTCCAAGCTGTCTGTTACGACTTTCAAGGAATGGTCTTCTATCGTGATGACATACTGCGCAGAGCGGAAGCGTCAAGAGATTGCTGAGAGCCTCCGGGGGCAAGTTGGCTACGGACATGGTACTTCGGTAGGGTATTCCTGGTGAGCGGCGACGGCATTGTCTAAATTTAGCAGCGAGGGCTGTTGAGCCTCATCCTATGTTTCATGTCCCAGTGTCGATTGGGTATATCGAAAGGCAGACCTCAACGCCGCAAAGCAGAAATGCGCCCCCCAGACTGGAAGTATTGGGAGGATGGAAAAGGTCGACAGAGTGGACGACAAGATGGACATGTCATCACCAAACTTTAGGCTGTCAAGCTTAGGGTTACTCCACAGTGCCGTGACCGTGCTGAATTGCCTTTTCTCATACGCGCAGGAATGGCGGAGCGTCATGCAGAACATCGTATCGCAGCCGAAATAATGGCGCAGGAGATACGACCAGCTTTCTCATCTGACATGTGCGCTTGAGGAGTGATTTCTCGTGTACAGAGCTCGGAATTCAGGTAACGTTCTATTCTTGTCTCTATCATCGTGCCGGGATCATTCGAGGCAGATCTGGAGAGCCTGCCGTACGTTCCTGCGTGAGAGGGAACAGAAGAGGGTTTGGATTTAATTGCTCTCCAATCTCCATCTGAAACATAGCCGCAAAGCTATCGGAGAATTTAAGCCTCCAGTAATTAGAACGAGAGTCAGAACGCGGCATCTCCTTGACTTAGCCGAGACATTGCCATTAGTAGTATTGTTGGTTGGTGGTGTCTGTGTGATTGGGTGGCCCAATTGTGAGAGTCGACCTACACACACGCCATCCACGCGGCGTAGCACACCCTTCGATTGTTTCATGCACGCACCTACCGTGAGCGTGACGTTTATGTCGGTGGACGCGCGAGAGTGCCGTCCAGTTGCGGGTCACCCCTTGGCTGGCGAGATGGTGCCGGTCTGGGATGCGCGCCAATCAGCAGATGCGGAAGCCACGCGGCACAGCAGGATGGTAGCTCTTATCTTGCATATAAGTTCACCATCTGAATCAGATGCTGCATGACATTCGGTCTACTGGCTGTCTTTGGAAGGTGCGAGGGGAATAGGCCGGGGTGCGGTATGGACTCGAGAAGGCAAAGCCTGATAGTACAGCATGAGCAGTTCTGTCAGCAAGACGGCGATGACTGGTTTATTCACACATGTACATCGTTCGAGTTGATGGGAACAGGCTGACCTCCTGAGACTTCAGGGATATGTCTCGTCAGATTGCTTATTGGTCTTTCAGGTTGCCAGTCCAGAAGCTGGGGTTATCAGTCGCACAACTGAGGGATGTTGGAGCTTGATCAGATGCACATCACTATATTGTGAAGAGATTCCGATGGACTACTCGCCAGAAGTACTCAATATTATGTTGAAGGGTACATCTTCTCGTAACAAGGATTTCATTGTCGACCGGTGCAAGGATCTTTGACCGTTTACTAAATGGCGCCTCATTGATAGATATGGTCATGTTAGGCGGTATTGTGACGATGAAGAGACAACCCATGTGAGTATGCTCACGTGGTCTTTGTCCCTCGTTTATGATATAGCTGGTCAAATGAAGCACCCTCCCGAAAACTTGGCGCTAATGATTGATGGATTCTTGGTCATATCAACGCTTTCATAGTCTCTCCAATACTGAAAATCTCTGGCTAACTCTCGACGAAGGCTTGCTGGCCGCTGTTGCTTCCTTGATAGTCCAGATTCAAGCGATCTTCCCCTCGAACAACATTCATAGATTGAGGAAATGTCCTCTGCAGCCTGGCTTCTCCGCAGTGATTGTTTTCGTGCGAAGGAAGCCGTATAAGGCAGGGTCTGGGAAGTGGTTTGTATCTACCTTATCAGGATGGACGACTTCTCACCCATTTCGCAGTTGCAACCCCCTTTAGAGAATGAAGTGCTCAAGCAGACCTACCCATCCGCCCTTCAATTACTGTGTTTCATCAAAACCTGGAAATACATTATCGATGATACATCTCAGCCGCCTACTATAATGTACATTGGAAATTGGGATGAACTTGTAAGCACTATGATAGACGGCCTTAAATGGCTACCAGCGGAGCGCCACACGGGCAAGCATTCGTACGCTCAATCGAGCTTAGCGCAGCCCTACCCGGCTTGGCATTCGGCTCTGTTTGCCTCTGGTGCCTCTGTACACATTCAATCTATCGTGACTATTGCACATGAGCTTCCTCACACCGAGCATCTCGAAGATCTTTGGCCACTGATGGGTCATTCAGATTTCAAGTGATTTGTGGCGCTGGTCAGAACAGTCTCGACCATCGACCTTTCTAACCGCATGAGCACCTTCAACATGCAGGGGACAGCAATACCTCGACATATATCGAGGATAGAGAACTTTCCAGCTGAGATTAGAGAGTTACTGCTGTACCACGTACCGGATGCGCACAGTCTCAGGTCTCTTGCTTTGACATCGACAACCTTCTTCAGCACCTTCCTCGGAGCCAAGGACCCAGTGAAAGCCGTTCTCCGCAACGAGTTCTCACCAGATGTCCTTTCTGATGCCCAAGCCGCACGATGGTCTGCCAAATGCGGGACTGAGGTGCAAAAACTGAAGCAGCCGAGGCCAGAAGTATGGCAGGGACAGCTAATGGATTTTCTGGATAAGAACGTCAAGACCTCCTGGGCATTCTCCGACTCTCTAGCTTTGACTGAGCTTCGTTTCTATGTCGACTACTTCGCCGAGAAATATTCTCGCTCTATCTGTGATAAGCTCCAGATTGCAGGACACTTACGACCGCAAGAAGTGGATCGAATTAGAACGGCATTCTACCGTTTGGAGACTTATTCGAACTTACGCGAGACTCTACTTTGGGACGGCATCTATCCTCAGCTCGAGGAGATTCGAGCGATGTTCTTTGTTCACTTCGCGCCATGGGAAATCGAGCAACTTGTCGCAGTCTATGAATTCCTCGTCACGGTAGTCTCAGAAGGTAAGATTTCCGAGGCCAGAAATTGTCTCCTTCCCACTTCGCAAACGCAGCTAACAGGCCAAAGCGCAAAACGATATCGAAGCACATGATATTGAAATCGCCAACAAGATGGACGATGTCAGATGGCTAGACGATGGCTCCAATATGAACGTTCGGAAAGAGCGTCAAGTATTCCGCGGCCTTGCATTTCTCTATCATCTAGATCAAGCCAAGGGATTCCAAGAGCGATATGAACTCTTATCCCCGGTTTACTACGAGGAGTGTGAGTGCTCGCCCTACCACATCAATTGTTTAGAAATCTTCTACCACCACCGCCACCCATAGCGAACAAACAGAAGCAAAACTAACTCCCCATCCCATTCAGACAACGACTTCGCGCAAAATCTCCCCCAAGGTCGCAGAGCCCCGTCTCTCGGTCGCCCCCTCCACCATTTCAACGACACCGACCTTATCAACAGACTTTCCACCTCTCGCACTCATAAAACCGACACCGCGCCTTTCACAGCCTGGAAATGGGCGCACGCAAACACCGCCTTCAACGCGACATCCGACCTCCTCTCCCAAGCCCTCCTCGGCCAGCGTGAGTGCTACGCCCTGCGCGCCTCCGGCTACACGTTCCTCTCCGCCGACAGCGTTGCCACGCATTTCACCAATCTCGGACCACACGCATGGGACATGTCGTCCTGGCCGTTCCTGCAAGACAGAGCTAAGATTCGTGCGAATCGTGTTGTGATGGACAATTCTATTATGAAGAGGAAAGACTTGTTTTGGAAAGGGTGGAGAGGGTGGTATAGTGAGGGGGATTACAGTCGGGTTGTCCCTTTCACGCATTATAAGACGAAATATTATAATAAAAGTAGTGATCGGGGGAGGAAGGGGAGGTGGTACCGGAGGAGTAATGTGGCTGATGAGTTGGTGGATAGTCGGCGCTTGGACCAGACGGATTAGGTGGGTTTGCGAATAGCGGTGGCGTTTGAGGCGGGCAGTGGATACTGGTCTTTTAAGTGGATCATTTCATGGGTTGATTTGACTTTTTACAGCAGGTGCTGGGAATGGAAGCTCAAGTCACATGTTTGCACGATATAGCCTGCGAAGAATAATGAGGTATAAGAAGGCGGTGATAAGAAATTCTCCAACAAGCTTAACCTGGTTTGACTACTCCTCAGTGATACTATTACCGTATATCTTAGTCCCTAGCTCAATTTCCCACCCGTTATCACTTTGGCGATTAAAACAAGCCCCAATTCATGAATGTGATTGAGTTCGCTCGGTCCCCAATGTTCCTGCCATTCCCGCAAGCAATGCCACGCCGCCCCATCACGAACATCACCTGCTTCAACTCACCCAATCGGTACCATTCACTGGATCTATCCTTTCCACCCTCTCTATAAGCGGGGGGACTGCAAGGTAGAAAAGCTGTCAGCTGCCTGCTCCAAATCGAAACGAAACATAGGGGAGCTCAGGAAAGTTTGCCCTTCCACAAACCTCCACCTCCACCTCCACCTTCACCTGAAAAAGTGTAATCGTGATTTAAACGTTCTCTTCTCGGCACATATCAATCTGCGCGCCCTCTTCCCAGTCCTTCGCATCACTCAGCCGGGCTCAACGCGCCTCAAAACCTCTTTCCGCTACCTTGAGATCCCAGATTCCATACCTCTCCCCTATCCGTTCAGTCTACTTCCATCTTTCCCCCCTCCTTTTGCCCCCTCATATCACACTTCCCATTAAGTCCTCAGCCCACACTATCCCCATCACCGCCCACCATGGCATCCCCGACTGACCATCCATGGGCGTGGGCAGACAAGCTTCACTGCATCACCATCTTACTAGGCGCCATTTTCGTCTTGTCGTCTACGACGCTTGCCCTAGCCGCGGTGACGGCCGCGCAGCTGCACGGCGCCGATCGGCTTGAACGTTACGAGGGAGACGGTGGTACAGGATTTCTTCGTTCGACGAGGTGGGTTTCTTCCCTACATATTTGCGCGTCCATTTCCAAGTAATGGTCATCGGCACATTCGTACTCATTCAAAGGGGAGCTGACACCGGAGGTCCTAAGTTGGATCATCTTCTACACCCTCCCCGCCCCCTTCCTGAGCACCCTCCACAGCCTCACTGACATGGCGCTCTTTCGTAAAAGACGTCTCCATCCCGTTCATGCGATGGTAGGCTCGACGCTAGGGTTTGCTGTATGGTTGGCCCAGTGGATCATCTGGTTCACGTGCGAGTTCACGGAGAATGGGCGGGGGTTTTGTCTTCAGGAATATATCGCCGCTGATTCTGTTGATGAGGGGGTTATTAGTGCGAAATTTGCGGTGGGGTTGCTGGTTTGGGTTAGGTAAGGAACAATTGCCTCATCGTCGTCGACACTAATGGCATCGACCACTCACCGTCTTCCCATGATCTCCAAACTACATTGCTGACTTTATCTTCCCTAGCTACATGGTGTACATCGGATTCGCTGCCACAAGCGTTCACATGGCGCGGTTGGAGAGGAAGTCAAGTTGGATGGAATTGGGAGATCTAGTGGGGCCTAGAATGTAGTTACCGAGTAGGCTTATTATATCAAAGTCATTTACCATGGCTTCTGAAAGTGCAAGATGTGAAGCGAGTTCTGCCTAGATTTCAACACGCCCAGAAGCCTAAAGTCACTTTAAACATTTGTGGACTTTCGTCTATCAAGCCTCAAACTTTACGTTATCAAGCCTCTCTGACGGTGATAGTTGCAAAGTCAGGTCATATTTGTTTTGACGAAAGGCCATTGCTAATATTCATCTGCGATTGTGAATATACGCAGACGACACCAAAACCACAAGGTAAGATCTCGTTCAGAGATGCGCCTATGTCAGGCCAATGTAGATGAGATTAGCCATCGTTAGGGTTTTTCTACAAAGTTTAGGCTGACACAGAAAGCCATCAGACAGCAGGACTAGAATTTTGGCGCTCCACAATTGGTACCACCACTGAGAAGATACGGAGCTTAGCATGACCCACTCGCATTATAAGAACTCGGTACCCGTCTACAGCTTCCACTTAGCATCAACAAAGAATCAATACATCAATTCAAACTCCAATCCGAATTGAAATCTCGCTGTCATGTCTTCCTTCCTCCTCATTGTTGGCTGGGCTATGTTCCTAGTTTCTGCCATCGCGGTGCCCACCCAACTAACATCCAGGTCCTACAATGAATGGCATGATGGTTTCGGAAACCGACTTAGCCGCGATGAGTTCAGTATCCTGATCAGGCCCGCTTTCAACAATAGACGTGTCACAATAAATGGGCCTGTTGCAGAGGTAAGCTATGTTAGAGTCCCAGTATGATGATACCAGAAGATCTTTGCATGCAGTCAGTCTATATTGAGCCGTTGCATGTGAGATCAAATTTGGCATAGCACGGGCTTTTCAAAGCCAGAGTGATAGGGAATACGATACTCATGAGATGAATATGCCATTATTCGACACCCCCTTTTCAAATTTGTTTCTTTGCCAAAGATCACAGGAAGACAGAGCTGAGCAAAGCCAGCACTTGCAATGACTGATTTCTCGCATTGTCGATCACGCCATCCCCAGACAAAGCTCCATAATACTAACTCTCACCTCCCAGCTCTCAACCTTCACAATGAAGCCAACTCTCGATTC
The DNA here is from genome assembly GCF_019456465.1 of Bacidia gigantensis. NCBI lineage: Eukaryota > Fungi > Ascomycota > Lecanoromycetes > Lecanorales > Ramalinaceae > Bacidia > Bacidia gigantensis. The sequence continues at coordinate 1,956,463 of NW_025408602.1, forward strand.
CAACCAAACCTCATGGCCCGACGACTTCGAGGTCAAAATCCAACACATAATCTGCTACACCCTCCCCCTCCCCCTCCCCAACCAACCCCCATTCCAAGAGTCCGACCACCAGACCTTCCCCGTGACCCTCCCCTGGCAGCCGTTCGACGAGACTTTCAATGATCCTCCGCCCATTGTCATCTCGCCAGGCCATGCCTGTACTTCGATCAAGAGCTCCAAGAATCGTAATTATGATGGTCTAGCAGTGAGGTTTGGGGACGTTTTTTTCGATGTTCCCGCGGAGTTGAGGAAGTTTGACGAGGCGAGGAAAGGGAAGGGGGGAAGGGGGCTAGTGATTATGATGCGTTTACGGAGGGACGTTGTCGGTATATCAAGAATGCTGGGGTTAGCTGCTGGCTCCCGCGAGATGCGACGCCTTGAGCACCCGGGAAAGGGGATGATTACGCTTGTCAATATTGAGATTGTTGGGTGGGATAAGGGGTAAAGAGTGAGGGAGATGGTCGGATTAGTAGATGGTTGGGGTAAGTAGTGGAGACAAAGAGGTAGATAGAGTATTCAAATGTGACTCATTGATCTCTGTAAGAACGCTTCGCTTAGCATCACCTTACGCACTCAACAATCGAAGCAGAAAATGCCCTGGTCATATAAACTCGCTGACTCCGTTGATGGTATCATAAATAATGTGAGATTCGTTATGAGAAGGGCAGTATGCACCTCACATTATGCGAACGCCAAAAAACCCTACATATCTATATGAGGTAAAAGAAATCTAAGAAGCACAGATTGGAGCTGCCGTGGTACCAATTTTGGGTCGTGGCTTCGCCTATTCCGTACAATGCCACCACATGAAAACCCCCTTCCTAGATAAGGTCGAATTCTGCCACTATCGCATAAAAGATAGGGGGAGCGCTCAAGATCAACGCAAAATGCTTGAGTACAATTCGGAGGTAGCGTCTGAGAGAAAGAGGGAACCTAGCGGTGATCGTGTGAACGGAAGGGTACTTGGTTTATCAGTACAAGTACGGCGGACGATCCGGAGACATAAGCTACATGATTCATGAGATTGCTGGCTACGGCATCATCAAGAACAAAGACTTCGACCCTGTGAGAACAATGGCCTTTACATGCCCAACCCGGGAGTAGATTGACGCCTGACTTGAGAGACCCACATTGGAGCGCGATGTAAGGCACACACGAGCCTAGCGTTTCTAACAGCAATGCTCATGACATTGTACTCATTGGCTGTGATACTACAATTCTCCAAGCAGACACGAAGCACGATAAATTGGCTCAAATGCGTTAAAGGAGACATGTTCTCTATCTTCTTGTCATTTGCATACGAAGCAAAAAGCGTCAACTCCCGATGTCGGACCCACCAAGACCCCCACCCCTATCAGACCGCGAGGTCAATCATCTGATGTCCTGCAGTTATTCGGAAACGTATTCCTTCGTCTTGTACTCCGTATGCCAAACGATCCTGCTCTGATCCTCCTCGCTCCAATAGCCCCTCCATCCTTTCCCGAAGAGCTCCTGTCTTCTCTTCTTCGATCTCATCTCTTTCCGCCACTTTCCCACATCCACGTCTCCGTATGCCTCTACAGCATACCATGGGCAAGGGTTCGAATCTGTGAAGAGACTGTGGACTCGGTCGAGGTCTAGAAAGACATAGCCTTTCTCTCGCAGCTTCTGAGAATTAGGTGTACCGTATAGGTGCGGAGTAGGCGAACCGTAGAGGTGCGGAGTTGCAGCCGCACTACCAGGATACACTGGTGCGTCTGCGTGGGCCCATTTCCATGCTACAAAAGGGGCGGTGTCGTCCCAGGCGGTGTAGCGTGTAGAAAGGTTACTGAGGAGGTCGTCATCGGAGTATTCTCTTAAGGGCTGCTTGATATACTCGATCCATCGTCCGAGGGCGAAGACAGGACAGAGAAAACTAGCTGTTAGGAGTGTGGACGTCAGTATTGTGAGCACAAAGTGGAAGTTACTCACGCAGTCAGGTGAGACTCACCATCATGTCTTCGCACTGGTGATAACAAATTGACTCGTCCTTCAAACGACGTGGTTTGATCCAGCTGCTGGAGAAAGCTAAGTCCTCGAGAAAGTTGATGGTCTTTGTAAATTAGGCTGAGCCATGAGTCGACTAACCAATCTAAGTCTAACATCCTGTAAGCTAACTCTATGTCGTGTCTTGCTAAGTCGGTGAATGCTTCAAGCTGTTAGTGATAAATCGATCATCTGGTGCGGTGTGCTTCGCACAGGCTTACCTTCAGCTAATCTCGAGAATAGGAAGTCTTGCACAGACACCATTTGTTCAACCTCCCACGGCGCCAACTGGTTTATGGAAAGAGCTTGAAGCTCTTCAAGAGACGGCCTAAGACGACGATGCCCGCCGTACAGGTTACAGTAGGTTTCTATACGGTATAAAGTCCTCCTGATCCGATCCAACTCTTTTCGCCGTAGGCTCTTAATTTTGAAATCTAGACTCTTGCAGATATTGACTGAATATTGCTGGACGAAGTATTCGACAGGAGAGCGAATCTCACTCAAATGAAGAGAGTCTTGGAATTGCCATGGATATACTCTCGACATAGCTTTGTTGTCTAGGAGCGACCAGAAAGTCACCTTCTCCTCCTCAAATCGATTCTCGAAAAGCCCAAGATCAACGCTCCGTTGTGCTGCCTGAGCATGAGGTAAGACATCTGGTCCAAACTCATTGTGAAGGACAGCCTTGATGATTAGATCTTGAGCTCCGACAAACGCCTTGTAGAAGGTGGGGGAGCTCACTGCGAGGGATCGTAGGGATTGAACATCAGGCGTACTGGCCAGCAATAGTTGCGCGACTTCGAGAGGGAGTTGTCTGACCCCTGAGACTAGTTCCGTACTATTCGTGCCCTGCATCGCCCAATTTAATTGTGATTGAGATGGAACAATCCTGTCTAGGCACCGAAAGTTTTCAGCAATATTTTGGACCGATGTCATGCGTGGTAAGAGAGGGCTGGGGGTCTGAACAATGTCGTACAGTGTCGAACAATGAACTTGTGTGAAAGGCAATGATGTGACGACATACATGAGGAAAAGTGTCGTACAAGCTAGATCAAGTGATGAAGGGCATATATTTTGCCTTCAACACAACGCTAAATATAAATTACATGACTTATACCATTTCCATGCCGTGAATTGTTGAGAGCCCGCATCGTAAAGCAATTTCCGCGAAAGAACAAAGGCTCGCCCTGCCTCGCTCATGGACAGCAGATGACTGTTGTCCAAGCTATGCAGATCATTCCTGCTCTCGAGTTTCTATCGAGAGTACGACGGTATTGCCAGCTTCAGCCCAGATGGTCACAGGCACACGCCTCTCTACGCGCGTTGTGCCAGCACAAGTACGCCTCGCGCCCACCCTCTTCACGCTTCGCCCTCCCCTCCCGACTCGTTGAGATTTCTTCCCTGACGATTTGGGACACTGACCGCAAACCGTCGACTCAAATTCGAACGCGGACGCATCGGATGCTGATCATCCAATCACACAATGGTTATCATGAGGAGATCTAACAGAAGATAAGTAGAGCAAAATTCAAAGGACATCGTGCCACGGAGCACGGGGCATGAATGACTTGAGACGATGCTTGTGGACTAACGCGTACACCTTTCTCAAAAATTGGTATGTTGAAGAATTGGACGACGAGCTGGAGGTTTTCGAATACCGTTGGCAAGCGTCGCTTCCTTTTCTCGTGGTCGCCGCATCTGGTGAAGGCGAAGGGATTAGTACATGGTGACATAACGCTGTTACGCCTAGCATGGAAAGGAAAAGGATCCCTTCTCTTTGAAATAGCTGACGAATATCATTTGAGGTATGAGTGTCATGGTAGCCGGTGGCATGGCAGACTTTTATGGATGTAATGGCAGGCATTGACTTGACATAGAAGATCTCGTTAGCAAGACGCAGGTCAATTGCTCGTGTTCATTAGTCCCAGAAGCCTATGGCTTATGATTCAACATCCAGATTAGCTCGTGCAAGTTGACTCCTGCATGTTCAACAAATCAAAATCACTCAAGGATTTCAAGCACGCATGGTCCATTTGCCAAATTCTTCCATGATTCCTCGCTTACCCAATTGTGCTATTCATGTGTCAGAGTCATAATCACATTCTTGCTTCATCGACTCCACCTCCTGCATCTTTCGTCTCCGCTCAATAGTACCTACTATCAGGTGGTGGCGCCACATAGTCATTCTCCTCCTCGTCGTAGTATCGGCGACGGCCACCACCAACATCAATCCATTCGTCACGACCGTTCTGCAAACGCTGTCCACCGCCGTAACTTCCAGTCCGCTGGAAGTGCTCGCGAGACTCACGATGATCACGGGTTCGCTGCTCTTCAAATTGCTTAGCCTGCCTATCGATGGTTCTATATTGGTCACTGCCACGAAATAAGTCAGTGAATCCCCACGCCGGTTCTGATAGCTCCGACTTACTGGTGACGCTGCCAATCTTGCGGAATTCCGCCGTCGAGTGAATGCTTGTGGTAGTGCGCCTGACGCCCATACTCGCCAGCCCCAGCCATGACACTCCTTGCTTCTTGGTAGTGGCCCTCTCGTCCCTGTTTGCGTTGTCGGCCAATGTGATCATTCTCGAAGTTCATACGCGCCGTTGCTGCTTGCGTGCCAGTTCGATATGCCCGATCAGCGTATTCGTACATGTCCTGATGGCCCTGCCGATCAAATTTTGCCCCTTTGGAGCCGTTGAAAGTGTTGCTCGTTTGCGAACGGCGTCGTGCTACCTGGTCCCTAGTCTTATCAGTCCATTGCAAATGTCATTCGGCTCACAAGAAAGCCCTCACTCGAATGCACTGTTCATCACGCCATAATCTTGATGCATTTTCTTGTAATCTTTGTAGTCTTCTTCCATCACACCACCTTTGGTAAATGGTTCTGGTAGAGCATAGGGATATTTGCCTTTGGGCTCAACTCTACCACCAGCCCTATGATGGAGCACACCGTCACGGTCCTTTGGGCGGGGGAAACCATCTCGGTAGTGATGGCCGACCGTTAGGTGTTTCTTCATGTAGCTGCCCTCCTGGGGTTGGTAAGAACGAGGGGTTGCATCTCCGTCTACCCAGTCGTCATCCCATTGGGAGGGATCGTGGGAAGGATTCATTTGATTTGGCGCTCTGGAATTCTTTGATTAGGATGAAAAATGCTGGAGGTGTAATGATGATGAAGGAAAGAAAAGGCAAGAAGAACATGAGGCATTAAATATGCAGGTACGAATGCATACTCTCCGTGACGCTGTCCGACACGACCCTCACTTCAAGCTTGTACCACGCTCTGTAAGTCGATATGTTGCAACTATGCGCGTGACCGCATTTTGCACTCCTTCACGCATTACAAGTCATGAGCCAATACATCCATGACATGATGCAAGGCTCGACACGAGTGAGATACAGGCAATGTTTACCCTAATCTGTCCTGATCACGGCGTATTGCCGTCAGGCACTGCGTGCAGCTGACTTCCAACCTGGTGAGGTGAGAAGACTTCAAGGCTTTTAAGACTTCTAGTTTGTCATCAGCTTACGATACAATGCTGAAGACCACCTCTCATGGACGTGATGTGCCTTCAAAGTAATAAATGGAATGGTAAATTACGATATATCCTGTTAAATTACGTCTAGCGCGGGACACAAGGGCGAACATTGCCTTCAAATCCTCTCTCGTGTTGTACAACATTGAAACTGTCAACACCGGATTCACACGACTACAAGATCATAGCGTCCATCCCTTCGTTAATTTACGTACTCCTACAGCCCTCGTACAGCACTCTCAACCTTGACTTCCAAGAGTATCATCACTATGGCGACTTGGAAGGAGCGTCTTCCCACAGAGGTCGCCCAACTCATTCTCTGCCATGCAACAGACGCAAAATCACTACAGTCACTAGCGCTCTCATCTTCAGTCTTTTTCAGAAGCTTCAAGGGTGCAAGGAGTATCATTCTCCTTGCCGTCCTCGAAAATGAAGTCGGACAAGTCATGATCCCTCATGCGCAGCACATGGCACGCTCTGCGAACCTCCAAATTCCACTGTACTCGATTGAAGAAGAGGTTCAAGAAATACTAAGAGAGTCGCGAGAGGCGAACTCAACTCTGTGGACCTTACAAGAAGCTCTTGAGCTCAGCCGCCTTCGGCCTCACCTGGAATACTTTGCAGATCGCTACGCAGAGTCAATATGCTCTGCAGCTAAAGGAGGGTTGACATTGATCCGCCAAGTGGAAAAAGACCGAATTCGATGCGCATTCTATCGCTTCCAGACATACTGTAACCTTTTCGGTCTTTCCGGGAACACGTCAAATGTTCGGCCAGACTGCCAAAGCCGGAAAGAAGAGTTTCTTGATAAGCTCCCTCCATGGGAAGTAGAGCAGCTAGTCTCGGTCCATGAATATCTCCTTGGGATACTCTCAGAGGGTGAGTGCCATCCAAACAGAGGCTGTGCCTGCGCTGACAAGTGTGTAGCTTTCAATGACGTAGCTGAACATGACATCGAGCTGGGAGAGCTCAATGTCGCGTGGCTTGGTCGTAGTACGAATGATCTACGCTACAAAGAGTACTTCATGTCATTTGGGCTTGAATTCCTCCACAAAGTAGACCAGACCAAGGATTATGACAAACGATACGCTCTTTTCGCCATAAAATACGATTCAGATAGTAAGTCACCGACGCTACACCCATATCTCGGGGTTTTCTTGAAATCGCTATACCTCATCTTGTGCAACGTGCTGACTTAGACCTTTCGACAGGAGACTTCCTCAGTGCATCATTCGAAATCGAAAGCACGATCGAAGAAGTCGACAAACCACTCAAAGACTTTGCCGACAACCAAATAAAAGGGTGGTTTCCAGCTTCTAGTTTAGCCGATACCGACGATGGACCTTTCGAAGCCTGGAAGTGGGCATACGCTGATTGCCATTTTCTCTACGATTTAACTGAGTTCGTTCGGCTTCGAAAACTGGGATACGTCTTTCTTGACGCTGATCGGTTGTCGTCATTCTTTCTCAACCCCGGCAATGCTATTCTCTGGAGTATGAACTGGGATGAATATTTTGCGGAGCAGACTCAATTACAACTTTTTCAACATAAGTCGTTCGAGAAGAGATCGGAACTCTGGGCCTCAGGATGGCGAGGCTGGTGGAGCGAAAATGACCAGAGCAAGATGGTGTGGTGCACGGAGTGGAAGGGGAAGGGTATGAGCTAAGAAGCCCTCGGTTCATGCATGCAGGTCGTCAGTACTGCTCAAAATCATTCGCTTTGGTAGGCGCTCAACATCTCTCGCTTTTCAAAAACTTTACTTTCGAATACGACGCTTGCACACGAATCAGGCAGTTTCAATCATGACTAGCTTCTCATAAACATTCTCTAGGTAATGGACAATAGGTCTATATCACAACCTCCACCCCACGATCAAAAGCATCGCATTCCATCGCATGTTATTGAATAAGTTGAATCACCTCACATTGTATCTAGAGCGTGCACCGGGCCACGTCACAATGTCAATTGACATTCTTGCACCAACGCCTTCACTTTCCTTGATGTCTCTTCTCCAGCAACCAAGTCCCACTATCGAATTCAGACGAACGAACGGGACAACACCCCCACCAGTCCCCATCCCTACCTCGTCTAAACGCTACACGCAATATGTCAGCACCCCATCCACACCTCGTCTGCAGCTCACGACCATTAAAAGCCACGTCAACCAGCCACATTCTCAATTACCGTCCCATCTCCACTAAAACAATAAGAGCGCGTCCAAATGAACAAAACAAGAGCGTTGTTCTCAAATAGCAATATCCAACCAGCACACATCCAGGCGAAACAGTATGCATGCCACAAGACAGGACGACTTGCCTTACTATATCTGCACATCTCTGTCTTAAGGGTCGAATTCCCAAATTCATAAGCGGTGGTCCACTACGATATTGCCCTCCCCCCTCCCCCCCCTCCTCGTTGCCCCACGTACCCCAACAGTCTTCCAGTGTGAAACAAGGAAACAGTCTTTGACGAGATCGCTCGATCTGAGTTTATGCTTATTGCCCCAACAGATTTCGTCCTTCTTGAAAGTTATATTAGCGCACCGTGCGTGGGCTAGCTGGCACACAATCGTTACTACGTCGTCACATTACCCGCTACATTTCCACAGTCTTATCGTGTGGTCGTTACTGGAGCCATTCGCCCCCTGGTGCCCTGGCCCTTATCCGCAACTCCCCATGCGAGCCCTTACGCGATCGTTGCACCCGTATCGCGCAATGACACTGCCTGCGCATCCTTCCCGACACCTGCGCAGCTGTTCTGGACTGTACTACTGATTTAGTGCTAAGTGTCGGGTGAGATTTTTCTGGCGGGGGTGGGGATAAATGAGGAGATTGGCTTGTGGCTCGTATGCGTCTGTGATGGTGCGAGGCGGCGTCTGAGACTCTTGATGGAGATGATGGGGGTGTGCTTTGCAGGAGAAAGGATGGGGAGGGTGATTTGGTGGGGTATGTAGGGAGGATTATGGGAATTGCAGGGATAAAGGAACATTGAAATGTAAGTGGAAGAGTCTGGGTTATATGCACAGCGCGGGTTTCGATATTGATACCATTCTTTTTGTAAAAAGTCTAGAGGGGTGGAAAACCACACCGCTTAGGACGCGAAAGGCTGCTCCCGCTTGAAATACCACTGTACACTACCACCCTGCTTCTCGACATGTCGGTATCCTAATACGCCCTCAATGAACGCGATCGGCAGTACTGGGCTCAGCTCGATCCATTTGAAGTGCTCGCTGTGTCGCTCAATCGACATGCGATCTTGGAGATTGCCGTAGCCGAAGTTGGATCTGTGAAGCTCGACTTTAAGGAGGGGTATCTGCAGTCAGTTCAAGTCAGCAAGTCAATGAATTCTTTCAATGGTCAGCACGTAGGAGGGTTACCTTCTCTGCAGTATCAGGATTGCCCCCAATATGCTTCTTCAGGTAGCGGAAGAGCAGGTCGAGGCTCGGTTGGTGGCTGCCTTGGATGGAAAGACGGTCGGATCGGAGGTCGATGATCATGTGGTAGGGGACTAAGGAGCCGAAGAGAATGTCTGGGCGGGCAAGTGTGTCCAGTGCGGGAAGACTTCGCGGGGGTGATGACGTGACTGCAGCTGTACGAGTCGCCATTTTCGAGGCGATGGGAGCTTGTTGAGGCATTGCTGTGGTTAGTCTGCGGCTCTCGAAGAAGTTGTCAAAGTCATCTTCGAAATTTGGGGGAGCATATGGCGGCTTGGAATCTGGGATCTGAATCTGGAGTGTAGGAGGCGATGTTGACTTCGAAAGGATTGTCGTTGGCCTTCCGAGTGGGAAAACCTGGTGCGCTGGTTAGTGACCGCTGTATGCCACTTTGGTGCACTTACATCGACAAATGCATGCATGGATTTCCCATCAAATTCCTCGAGAAGCTTGTCCGTCCAACTTCCTCCCTCATCCTCCAGTCTTCGCTTGAGGGCGTTCGTCCATTGCTGGATGACGCCAATCACGGTCGGCACGAACACGTCTTGCTCTGGAAACGATGTTTTGACTTGATCCCATATGTTGGCTACTGGAAACGAGATCTCGATCTCCAGGCCTAGAAGTTCCTTCAATGCAGCAATCGACGCTTTGGCTGGTGACGCGGGATTTTCCCAGTGGTCTCTCAATTGTACGCGGAGTTTAAGGGGTCTGCCATCTCGTAAGAATGATACCGCGGCAGCCAAGGCTGTGCACTCACAATTGAGACATGTTTATTTGACAAGTACGGTATAGATCAGTAGAAGGGCGCGTCGCTTCCCATCATGGAGCGCGTCTCGTGAAGGTTCGACTACGAGGAGCTATCTCCTCGCCGGCGTCCCTAGATGATGGTGTCGCCGGAGCCTAACAGCGCCTCCCGCGCGCTATCTCTCAGGAGGTGGCTGGGCCCAGCCCCCGCCAAGTAGAGGGACATGGCCCGCTCAAGAGGCTCCGTTGATAATACAACTACCTATCTGAGTGTCAATCACCGTGAATTGAAGATGTCGAACGGGAACCATAGTCCTACAATACTCACGCCAGCGACCTCCGTTGCCCCAAGCACAACCGGTGTAAGCGACAAGCCGAAGCTGCCTCTTGCAGTGAGGAAGAATGGTACGCAACCAAGAGATGTTGATTGAAACGTGCTAATCTGTGGTGCAGTCCGAGATAATTGGGAGGCCAAGCGAAGTGAACTAGAGGCTCGATTGTCATCAGTGCTTGGGACACCTTGGACTGCGGCGATAGATCCTGCCGAGCTCTTCAGCTTCGCTACTGGTAACCAGTATGCGAGCCAGAATATGGGCGAGATGATCGCGGAGTCAGTTCCTAGTCCCCATCGAAAAATTCATCAATATTGATGTCGCTGTAGATACATATCTACAGCCACCGATCGAGTTACGGAATTCTCAGAGAAATACGGCTCTGATGGCATCAGCGACCTGAACAACGTTGCGGGGCAACACACCATCGGGATCGCGCATACATCAAGATCTGACGTGAACTACTCCGGATGTGAGATCAGTAATGGATGTCTATTGCTCTTGTTCAAAGATGACGGTCTCGGTGTCAATATTTACAGTGCTGCCGACGATCTTGCCATTGCCGTTGACAACGCCGAGGTTGTAGGAAATGGTGGGGATGTGACCAAGCTCGGTTTCCTCGCCCGCAGCTCTATCAAGGCAGACTACGACCTCAAAATCGACGAGGTCAAAGCCGACATCCAAAAGACTCTTGATCTGTCAGTCTTGGAACTCTCCCCTGGCTTTGAAGAGAATTATGCCAAATTGGCTACATACGATGCCGCGAAGAACTATGATTTTCCGAGAGACTTCAAGGAAGTATTCGGCGATTATGTCTTTCAGTATTTTGAAGGGTTCGCAGAGGCGCTGAAGGATAGCGGGTTTGCTGGTGATGATATGATGCAGGAGGGGTTCAAAGAAGCCGTGGAGAAGAATGAGATTGGATTGCGAGTTGTCGACAAGCTTGAAAAGGGCGACTATAACGAGTGCGTGATTGAGAATGGTGTGGTGTATATGCAGACGACGGCGGAAAATTGGACGGTCAATATTCGAGATCCAGCACGGAGGCTCATCGACCTGCTGTGAGGCGAGAGAGTGTCGGCGAGTGGATCTGGAGTACTGCCTATGCTGTTGTTTAAGTCCGCCCAGATACCGTGATGTATCAATGGCAGAAAGTATTCATCGTTGGTTTAGTCGTATCAGTTGGATACAGGTCAAAGTAGAGCGACGCAAACGTAAATGCTTTGTTATGTCCAAATCAAACTAAGAAGAAAAACCGGTGTATTGATATTTAGCGTGCCAAGCTTACACCAACATTTTTGAGGGTCTGTTGACGTGATTTGTAGATTCATTTACCATCAGACAACAACCCTGCGCGGAAGGCGGTTGGCGTGCGCGAGAGCCTGTCCCCAATCTTCCCGCTGCTCCAGCTCCCTCGTCCATCTTTTCGAGATGGACAGTGCTCCGATACTGATGATCCTTGGAACGCGTCGCTCTGAGACGCAGAGGTCGTACCGCACGAGTCTTAACGTCGAATCCATACTGAAAGAGAAGGCTCATGGTACACTGTGAGGTCTAGGTAAAGATTGGTCTGGAGATTGGGAGAGATCATGACAATCAGAGATGGGTGACATGCAAGTGGTCCAAGACCCGAGGTCCAATGGATGAGGATGGAGTTCCACGAGATATTGAAGAGGCCTGCAACCTCAGAAAGACGTGATCGCGGGTTAAGAGCAGGTAATACATATACTGAGAGCGTGGCGGTTGGACATTGTAGCATATGCAGAGTCTACGGTGCTCCAGCAACCCCGTCGTTCGATGATCACGTCTCATTGCGACGTCCGAGGTCAGCCGCTGTCAAGGTCTTGGTCCGCGAACATATCTGAAGCACCATCGATGCGAGAGTCCTGTAGCTACGTGTTGCTGATCTGTACCTACGACGAGCTGGACTGGATGTGTTCAGGCTAGAGATCAAATCAAACAGGAAGCAAGAGCTGGTGGACACAACGATGATTAAGAGCCGAGGATACTATACAGAGCGCGCAACAAGGGACTCTGCACGGGCATCCTTGTTGAGAATTGTGCTAAAGGACAACGGTGTGAGTATTCAGGCATCATGCGATCTCGCATACCTATACATCACTGCGAGGTGTCGTAGAGATCGTTTCATGGCCACTCCGTCGATGATTGGTCGGAATCTCGTACATGTGGGTGCTGAGACTCTAGATGACAATCCATGCTTTATTGGGGGTCAGGAAACGAATGCGACCATTCTTATTGGGCCTTTCAACCCGATGCCTCGAAGCGATCAGTTAGCGCTGAAACTCGTGTCACTTCGCTTCTAAAAATCGCTATACGAAGCTTCCTACTACTTAGTGAGCATGGGTCCGTCTACTTCCGCGCGCTTTGATGACCTTGCTTTCTCTTCGTCATCGCGCGACCATGCAGATATCTCAATGTATTTGTCGATTGGTGGTGTTCTTCGTTCTATGTCCAGACGCAATCGTAGCGCTGTCTCTTGGAAGTCCGGGTCTGAACATATACAATATTTCAGGCGCAAGCTCATCCAAGAGGTACCAAAAAGGCGGAGTACCAGGATTCATGTCATTTCAACGCTGACAAAATATTAGTTCTGGGACCCCTCCCCTGCCTGGCGACGTGAATTGGCATTTCCCTCACACGGCGATGTCACTTCATTACATTTCAATACCAGACTCAAATTTTATGTCGACTCGAAACGTCCTGCGTCTTCTTGTAAGCGTGTATATGGAGTTGCAAGGTGACATTGAGCAACGTGGACAAGACGCGCCTTTTGCACCCAAAAAATGGGCCAAGCTCACAGACGAAGAGATCATCTTGTCCCCTAGCGACGGTTTTGAAAACGTATTCACCCTACGCGGCGCTCAGCTCATGGTGACTGGGTTGCAGCAGATTATTGCCAACTGGGGCGAGATCCGCCCTGGTTCCATTGAATTTTGGAACAACACGAGGAGCTCGGAAGCTCCACTTGGTCTAGGACTTTTGTACATGGGAGATGGCAATGCCTGATACATGAAAGACTATTTGATTTCGAGATATAAGCACACGGTCACCATGCCGTTCCTAAGCCATCATCATTATCAACAGATTGTATGGTGGTACCAGCCCGACTCTTCAAGATCGTAACAATCCCGTAATTGACTCTTCTGGGATTCATTTTGAACAAGGTCACTTGTACCTCCGCGAACCTCTTTTTATCAATCATCGCAATGACCAACTTTTGAAGACTAATCGACACGTCACCATAGAAGACACGACCTGCACTCGGAGACTGTTCCCTCATGCCAATATACACCTCCGTCTCCGAATCTTCATAGTCAAATGCAGAACAACTCGCAGCCGCATCTTCCACTGCTATTCTTGCTAGTGCTCTCACAACCGACACAAACACCTTGATCGAGCCTAGAGTTTTTGCACCTTCAATCCATTCAACATCAAAACCGAAACCAGAGTCAACACCTGGTGAATCAATAGCTCCCGTCCCATCGCTTCCGGTTTGTCTCGACTCTAAAGCAGTCTGCCTCGCAACAATCGTCTCATTCTTTGAGGAGGTTCCACCTGAACTGAGGCTATCCACGACTCCATTACTTTGCCTAAGCGAAAATGTACCCACGACGGCCGCGCGCTTTTGCTGCAGAATCCGCATCTGTCCCGCCGCTTCCTTGTACTGCCCACTACCACCACTACCAAAGAAAATAGACACGAGACGCTGTGTAGCCCATATGATATGGCAATTGATCAGATGTGGGTAAATTGTTGTTGAAGCTTGGAAGCTCATGTAAGGGGGTAAATCGAAAAGGTGGTAGCCGTCTGTGGAACTGTAGCATGATCGCTGTGAGAGTACGATGATTGCGTCAATCGAGTTGAGATAGAAGGAGATTACGTTGATGTCACTGTCATATATGGTTAGAAGGAGTTTGAAATCGCTGGGGATATTTTCGTCGCCGGTGAGAAGGGTCGTGTTTATGGACCTTTCATATTGTCAGTGATTTGGTAACGATTCACATGATCTACGTACTGTGAGACTTGTGCGCCATCAGCATCCACTGGTAATGACACTGCAGTACAGGCCAACCAGACATAAGCCCAGCAAACAAGAGACCTGAGTATCTTGAGGTTGCCCATGCTACCGATTCTGATCGTGGCTTATGAACCTGCTCATAGAGCATTGGAAACATTTCCTACAGTGACCTCTCGATGACGCAGGTCAAGTCCAGGCGGTGGTCCTATTTTAAGCGTGTAAGACAAGACATTGCCGTCGCCAGATACTTGTCGCGCAAGAATGCAGGTGGAGGTAGCGACGAAAACCTCCGCACCGCGCTTCGAACGACGCTAGCTTAGAAGGGACCAGCGATTAAGTCAGCTCGATTATCGAAATTCAATTGTCCGTTGCATACCGGTGAAAGGCTTCAAAGCCTTAGCCAAGGTACAATGTCGTCCGTCGTATTTAACAGATCGACAAATTTCCCCACGACGAAGATACATACAACGCAATCTCTTCCACTGACTCAAAGACCTGCACGACTTCTGCAACAGCAATATCATTCGCATATCTCCCAACGAACTCTCCTCCACCTCCCCCTGACCTGGCACGACGCCCACGCCCACCGCGCAGGCTACCTCACCATCTCTCGACTACTTCTTTTTCTATAACGTTCCCATCGCCCTGGCCTCCGATGGCACGATACATTGCTCGGGCGCGCACTCTCTGAGAATACGCCGAGCGAGGAAGTATCTATCCTAACAGGACACGCTCGCAACGCGATCGACGGACTGGAAACCCAGCTTGAAAGATTACACCGGAGAGTGCAATGCGAATGTGAAAGAGTGGCTCGTATGGCTCTCCTACGCCGAGCCCGCCGCGCTCAGTGCTAGTCCCTAATCGAGCGTGCTGCTGCGGCTGGGGCGGAGGGGGAGGTTGGGGCGGCTGCTGCCATTGTGGATACCAAAACGGATGGTGGATACGCGAAGATTTTGAGTAATGAGTAAAGGACGGGGGTGAGGGGGGTGGGGGTGGGGGGGGCTCGATAGAGGGATTGCCAGACCGGATTTGATGCTGTATATGCTGAAGCAGTGCATTTTTGAAGATAATAAAGAGAGCGAGCTGGATATGAATTCAATCTTCCGCATAGCTTTGAGCCGTGGAGGTGCTTGTGCGAGGGGGAAATGTGAGGTTGATAGGTTGACTGATTGTGTTTTAGCCTTTTTGGGTGGGTGCGAGGAACTGCCATTTCAAACATCTATCCCTGCACACCACCAAATTCTCTATCAAAACCTATGAAAACTGTCGACCTTGATTTGGTCAGCATTGGTCAGGCATATCCTAGAGGTGCACCAAGATCCTTACCATCATGGATGTCCGACTATCGTTGCTACATCGACTCCATCAGCTGAAGGCTAGACAAGGGTCCTAAGATTGTTGTGCACGGTCATGATCGTTCCTACAACTCCACGGATTCGAGTCGTGCATTTGCGACCCGAGATAAGAGCCTCGACATTGCTGTCAACGATGTACTGGTGGTTGAGATTGAAGCACTGACTGATCCCGATAAAGGCATGCAAAATGGAAGCGCATTCAAAAGATCGTACTCAGGCCTGGATAATGGTCGAAGAAGGCAGAATTTTGTGCACGCTGCCACGGCCTCTGTTTTCCAACAAAGGAAACCTGCAAGCAAGCTTTCCCACGGTTGCGAGTCGTCGACTGTCTTTCCAGAAGAGCGAATTTGTCCCACCACCCAAGCTTAATACGAGTAGTATGAATTGGACGCCCTATATTAGACAAATTGAAGGAGTTATCTGAAGAGCAGCAAAATACACTAAAATGCAAAGACTCTTCATAACAAATGCAGGGTACACGTACCTCTGCAATGTGATCCGCGTACTGATTCCAAGATGCTAATGCGATACAACCGAATCCCACAACACGTATATAAGCCGGCAGTTCCGAAGGACTAAGTAGAGATGAGAGATCAGCACAGATGGGAGAGGAGTGAACACGTGATAATTCGTAGCGAAGCTATCGGATCCCTTAGCGACACGCAACAATATCAGTCCAGAACAAAACCTCCGATCTGTCGCAACAGCCAATTTCACCCCTAACCTCCGCCAATCTTCCCGCACGATCCCGGTGATATGGGCGTCAGGGGTGCATATCATCGCATGCCTCGAAGCCGCTTTCACCGTCGTCTGGTTGGGTCGTATTTGCCAGTTACTGCGGCTATGTTCTTGTCCGGGACGATCTTCGCGTAGGAGTGGCGCCAGCGATACTGCTGACTTCCCTCAGTTTTTTATCCTTTGTGACCGTAGGTGACCTATACTGCGGAGGTCGCGGTTCTGGGGATGCTGGAGCGGGGGATGGGGGGGAATCTTGCGTGTTTGCTCGGGACTCGAGATGCCCTTTTCGGGGGTGCATTGGGTGCAACGGGTGCAATTCTCTTGTGGCTGCTTTCCTGCATAATCATTGTAGTTAACCATATGTTTAGTTTACTTTTTATACGCAGTTTTGAGACTAGCGCAGTCAGGGCGTACTGTTGTTAACCTAGCGCAGTCAGGGCGTTGGATATCCGATGGAAAATTATCTCAGCGCTGTCAACACTTTCGGAGATGAGGCTATAAGAGTGTGGGTGACGGTTCGGATGCTGGCGCTACGACTACATCAGTCTGCAGAGCTTGACGGTTCACCCTTCTCTTTTGCCATCGGAGCAGGAAATTTTGGAGATTCGGCGTCTGGGAACGAAGACGGCAATTGGGATTCGAGAGATGGATCAGAGGGTTGCGCTGAGTGTGGATACTTATGCTCTGGCCCTCAATGTGTATGGCACGGCGAAAAGTCGGGGCTAGGTGTTACGTGAGGGTTTTGACTTCTTGTTCAGCCCGGTGAGTCGTTGCGCCTGCTCATAAAGTTATTGGAGGATCTTCGAGCCTCCGCCATCTCCATCAGCATTATGAACGCCTAAAGGTAGACGTGGGGTGGCGGTGTTGGGAGGTGGAGGGGTACTTATTGAGTGAGGAACCTATGTCTTGTAGGTTCGAGTCAGTGGGAATGGCGTTGCTGATGGGGGCGGTCCTTGTTTGGGAGGTCGGTGTCGATGATGGTGGGATTGAGATATGCATCAACAGGTAAGTCAGGGCTAGGAAGGAGCTGTAATGCTCCATCTCTAATCTTCGGTCCAAAAGTGTGTCTTTGTGGAGGGATGCAGAATGAAAATGGGCTTCACAACTAGTTTGAATGCCCATACATCTCCGCCTCAAGTTAGGTATTCGCTTTGGTCATCTTTTATGGAACACGCTCAGCATTTTCACTTGGCAGAAGTTGACGTGCGCCCAAGTGGTTCTGGATGTTTTGGCTTCTCTACCCATCATTCTCGGCTATTCAGGTCACATTTACTGTTAGTTCTGGGTGCCATTCATATTTCCACAGGGTCTTCGGATCTTGATGGGTCTAAGTGATAGACCATTCAGTTTTCCCAGGGCTCTTGTTGTCCGCACTAGTCGATCTAGTGGTGCGGAATAGCTTATAATCACCAACAAGCCTTAAAAAAAATTGCAATTTCGGACAGCAAACTTTTAACAGCTCAGCGAGGGAGCAAATTGCCTCTTCCCGCGGTTGAAAGCCCAGAAGAGCTACTTTTACTGACGCGAGGGGCGGAATGTAGGCAGATGTACTCCGAAACCGACGACACAGAACCGTCTCAGCGTTGAGAATGAGGCTCCAACGGACCGTAATAAAATTTGAGAAGTCTTAAAAACAGTTATGAAATTTCATCGTAGGCGAAAGTCCTTTGTAGTCTTCCGAAGACTCCACTCAATGCCACATAAATCGGAGTGGCTTTTGCGCCACCTTGAAAACCTCGGGGAGCCTTCCCTCTCGTCCAACTAGCCGTTCTATGACCTCTGTATTTCCTGTCGCTAGTCAAGAGGACTTGACTTCTTGTCTGCAATATGCAAAGGAAGACAAGTGTTTAACCCAAGCGTTTCAAGATGCCTTCTCGAGACTCTTAATCTCCTTATAATGCCATCCCACACAATCAAGTTTATCAATTGTATGCTAGGCGCATTACTGTGGCTGACATTGTGTACAACAAGCGCAGAGCTTGATGAACACGAGGCCGGAAGACCTGGTAGAGAAAATGGCTGGCTAGCTATTAAAACTGAATATTACTGACAGAGTCGCTGGTGTCGAAAACGTACACATGGCATAATTTGAGTTTGTGACACAGTTTCAAGGCACTATTACGTTCTGTTGGCGTTCCGCTGTGGCTGTTGGCGTAAAAGAGGAGGTATCAACGCGGTTAAAGTTCTGGCTTTGGCAAACCACAAGCGCCACTGAGAAGGGAGAAACTTTTTGGAGAATCCGCGAGTATATAGAAACTTGCTGTTCTCCTACCAATTTTCCCCTCCATCTACTTGAAATTCGACACATTTGTACTGTGACCATCAGCTCAAATTCCAATTCTGAGTTAACTGTCACTTAATTCTGCCCCTGCCATGCCTTTAATTCACTCTCTTGCCGTTTTGGCCTTGATACCAAGCTACGCAACTCCCTTACCCGCACAATTACTGTCCAAAGCTCCCGCCGAATGGCATGACAGGTTCAACAATTCGCTCAGTCGAGACGAGTTCAGCATCCTCATCCGTCCGAACTTCAACAACGACGAGCCCCAGGATTACTGGCCGACAGCCGAGGTAAATCCCCCTTTCTCCTCAGCCTCCCTACCCACAAACCCCACAGCATCCACTCACAAACCCCCTAGCTTTCAACAATGACAATGGCACAAGCCCTGGACCCACTGCACCTCCTCTATCCCGCCGACTACGACACGCGGGTCCAGCACATCCTCTGCTACATGCGCGAAGACCCTTACTCCAAGAACTTCAAGGAATCCGAGCGTCAATATTTCCCCGTGAAATTTCCTGACGGGACTGAGGTCAAGCATCCGCCTCTAATTATCGCACCCGGCCATGCGTGCACGTTGTGGGGCCAATTGCATCATCGCGATTATGATAATTTGCAGATTACGTTTGGGAATATCTTTATTGATGTGCCGACGGAGATTAGGAGGTATGAGGATATGAAGGGTAGGATGGGGGCGAGTGAGGTGGATGCGATGAAAGCGGGACGGTGTCGGCTTCCTGAGAAGGATGTGGGGCCTGTTTGTTGGTTGCCGAGGGATGGAGGGGTTTGAGTGCCGTTGGGGTGATGGATGATAGATGGAGAAGGTGGGGGATGGTATGTGTAAGGCTTGTGGAGGATGGTAGATTGTCTACCTTCAATGGGTTGATGACTTGTACTGTCTGATATATCCCTTTTGTCAGTTTCATTGCCGCTATGCAGTGTTCTGCTTCACCATTTTCCATCTTTCTCTTCGAGTCGACTCGATAATTTGACCTGACCTATGGTTGGAACGTGGCTCCGCGCCATGGTGATCCATTGTATGGTGTTATTGAGCAATTCGTTACACTTTGAGCACCCGAACAGCGCGGCGTGGTAAGCAAGCTCGACGATTTGTCAGTGCGCTACTATTGCAGAGACCCATTTATAGGTAATGCTGCAAGACACCCTGTACTATACAGTAGTGTTAATATTCAATTAGACCTTCTTTCGTATCCTCTTCGTCTACTGTTCATGATGATAAGTTCGTGATGATACATTGTGCGTAGAGCATGCCGTCAGTATTTCCCCCAGTCGTATAGCTACGTTTAGGCTAGCGCAAAGTCTACGCTTCGGCCATTGTGGCGGCTAAAGGTCCTGTACACGATATAATGAGATCAGGCTACATGTCTGAAGCGGACCCCGACCTACAATTTGCCATCATCTTCGCACCGCCCCACAAAGATTTCATGGGGCAATTCTTTGATATCGGGATCAGTGATCTGCGCATAGTACATATCAAGAACGATCACGAAATGCTCGTAATCTCTGGGCTGCGTGCGGACGAAATGCTCGCCTGCTTCGCTGGTGCTGTAGCTATTCTGCGCGAGGAACTCGTCCGCAATCTGGAAATCGAGCGGACTGACACTCGATCGGATTCTGATAAAGATTCTTTTTGGTGTGGGGGCAACTTCAGCCATGATGCCCACATCATTTGCAAGTCAAAAGTCCTGAAGATATGCACGCTCGGGAAGACCGTCTCCTCAAAATGTGCGGGGTATCGTGACAAAGAAAGCTTAGTGCTAGGGCTCGCCTGATTTGATCTTGGCGCAATTTCCCTGTCGAGATTTTCGTTTGATAACACTGACAATGTTTTCCACATGCTTCGTTCTTCTCATGGCGAAACATATCGGGACAGCATCTCCACTGAAGGCTGGGAGGCGTCATTGGCTCCCCCAGCGATATTCATGGGTGTAACACATCGCAAACCTGACCGCTTTCTGATCGAGCTGAGTGAAGGTTCTAAGTCTCATGAGCTTCAAGCCGCAGTGAAAATGTCTAATCTGCTTTCTGTTTACAGCGTGTCGTCCGCTTGGTACTTTCCAGCCCAGACCTCATGGGGTACCTTCTGAATATCAGGATTTTCGTTTTCCCTATAGTCGATGTCGAAAACGATATGATAGTGTTAGACTGGGGTCTCGTAATGAGGTTTGTGCTTGTTTCTCGTATCAAATGGACCGTAGCCATGTGACTGGAGGAACGCTTCGCATATACGAACGTATTCTGGGTTGCCGACTGATCTGAGCCGCAAGAAGATTCTTTTTGGAGGATATGCACCTGCATGCGCTTCAGCTTCATCTGTCGTTTCGGACATCGTTGCTTTTTCAGCCATTGTTCTCGACGATCGAGATATGGTTGAAGAACGAAATTTTGTGTACGAGATAGAGACTATTGGCGGGGTAAAATTCGAAAGAAGTCTAGCCTTGGGCTTCTGATCGGCGTCGCCCGTCGCGACAGAGAGGACTTGTTTGTTTAATCAAATGCGATATCGTGAGCTCCCGCTCTGGACATTCTGCATGATCGTAGCTGGAGATTTGAGCACCGGAAAAGCCAGAGTCTTTACATGGACAACCCGTTTCGTGGGACACCCCAGGAGTCCTAGCTGACTCCCGGGAAGGCTACAAGGCAGAGACGGCGGTGAACCCTTTTTCTTGTGATTGGGTCGCTGGGGCTCACTTGCATGAGTAGTCGCGCTACCAGTGTATCCGAACGCTGCTGCGCCCCTCAGCGGTGGGGAAATTTTCATTATGTATAAGAAGGTAGCAAACCTCCCCTCATCTTTTTTGACTCTTTGCGACCTGGAAAAACCCCATGCTGGGACAGATACTCAACCATCTGTTCAGGGATGGCAACGATCTTCGCATGGACTCCGTTATCCGCATTCGTAGGGAATTTGGGACGAAGAAGGTCAAATGACCTGTGAGGAAAAGGCGGCCTCTTACTCCGTAGAATGACGCAGTATTCGCGCATCGAGGCTTTTGAAGAAACTACTATCCTGCCCGAGAAGATGCCCTTAGCTCTTACTGACTCTGCGGGTGATCCTGTATATGACCATGAGTCCTCAGCTTTGCCTAGAGTCATCGACAAGCCCTATCAATTCCGAGAGGGGACATCTGGAGAGCAATTCGACGGGTTAGAGACGAATGTGACGAGACTTTCCGCACAGGAACGTGAACTTTCCCATATTCCCTTTAGCTTAGAGCCTATGGAACAAGACTACGTGCTCCGTGAAGTGAATGCTCGATTGTCTCAATGTGCATTTGACTTCGTCGCCAAATATCAGTTTCCAATACAACTGGTGGATTACAGAAGTACTGCGGAAGTGGATAACGACTTAGAATGTGCCTCTATATTTCGCGCATCCACAAACCGCATCTATGTTGGTAACTTGCCAACGTTTGTTTCTGAAGATGACATACGTACCCATTTCTCGATCGGATCAGAAAAGATCGTGAAGGTCAAGGTTTTGCACGGCTTTGGCTTTTTGGAGTTAATGAATGGTCTTGCTGCTGAGATGACTGTGTTACGTTTTCACGGTTCCGATTTATTTGGTAATCGATTAAGAGTGCAATTGGCGCGCCACTTACCAAATAAGAACCAAGATCCTCAAGACGTCAAATCCCTTCGAAGACTGCAGCTCAGGCAGAAAATCTTGAATAGCTTCCAATGAGACCACGGAGACAATGGACCAAAGAAAATTTACCACAATGTGAAAAGGAAGAGCTACCACAAAGTGAAGCGTGGTCTTTCAGGTTCCATAAATGACTGCGACATTCCCGCCGTTGCAGACACTGGAGCCGAAGAAAACATCATGTCCGCTTCATTTGCCGGCAAGATGGGCCTTGTACTTGCTGGCAGAGGCAAGACGTTCAAACAAGGCAACTCGACGCTGATCGAGTCCATGGGTGTGAACACCATTCATTTCATCGAACAAAAATACGACATCCATGCTGACGAGTTTACCGCAGGAACTGTCAGTGTTCAATGGTCTTTCGCGAACGAAGCCTCAAAAAAACTGAAAATAATGTGTCATGTGTTGCCTGAATGCCCATATGATCTTCTTCTCGGCCGCAAGTTCCTCACTGCAACAGAAACGTTGTCGAAATTTCGAAAACGACTCACAAGTTGCCTATTTCGCGCCAGTGGAGTGTCAAGTATCAACCTCGTCGGAGACAACAGTATGTATCTAGACGGATTGTTGGGGGACGATATTGCGGCTTCGGGCATTGCAGACACAGGAGCTGAGCGGAACGTGATCGATTACGAGTGAGTTACACGAGTGTTGAATCACTGTCGCACTGACGCATGTAGCTATGCGACGAGTCGTGGTCTAGCCATTGATGACGACGCTGAAGCTTGCGGATATCTACAATTCGCAGACGGTACGACGCAGCCAACTCTGGGTCAGGTGAAAACTACGTGGACATTGCAAAATGGCGTCGCAGTTCCTTTGACATTGGAAGTTCTCCGCAACTGTTGCGCAACATTGATCCTCGGCGAGGACTTCCTCTTTGATAATAACGTATTCGACTCATACGAAACCCTCGTTCTTGGTGACGAGTTCGATACATCGTACCACGAACCCCCTCTACTCGCTCCTTTTGCGTACAAATCTTCCTGGCAAAAAGCCTTGGAAGGACTTCTCCATCTTTCGAAGAGAAAGACACGAAGAAGAAAGAGGAAGAATAGTGTGAGCGCTGCCAAGGTCTCCAGCCCTGAGCGATTGAGAGCAGAAGAAGAGCAAAGGAGAAACATGTGGAACTACCAATATGGCTTCGACGGATCGAGGACCACGACAGGTGAGCGAGAGCTCGAGCAGCAACGTAGATCACAATTCAAAGCTACCTCGCGCCAGGCTTCTGAGCAGAACAGGCCGCCAAGGATCCCGAGTATCCCGACGCCTGTATGAAGGCTCGCCTTTGCAAGATTGAGGTAAATTGGTGAGTTTTCAGACACAAAACAGGTTCTTGGCATTATGCAAGAAATGGAGGATCCTCACATCCCAGTGGCCGTTGGAATTCTGTTGCCGACAGATAGCTGGAGAGTACCTTTGATGTGACTTCATTCACTGTTTAGAACACAATTCGCGACACACGATGAACTACTTACGTTCATTAGACATTTCAAAGGAACTTCAAGACACTAGTCTCAAGCGATTTAGTGACTTCAGTACTTTGTCGAAAAGAATTCCTTAGGGAAGGCACCGATGAATTATATATTGATTTATAAGCGCTAAGTTAGAAATTTGAATTACTCGCGAATTACTCGGGTAAATGGTGGGTAATTCGGATTTTGATTTATTAAGCGCTTAGTCAGGAATTTGAATTACTTATGAATTCCTCAGGGAAAGCGCGAGTAAATGCCTTTTGCAGCTCCTAATCCATCAAATGACTCGTGGCTCTAGTCGATCGGTACGGAGTTCCCTTTTGGCCTACTCCTGGCCATACAAGCTTTCTGTTGGAACAATGCAGGCAGACCCAAGGGTTTCCCTCTTGCTTGAAAGTGGTGTATGCACTCACTTCGTAAATTTTACTTGTTGGGGATCTAAAGTCTCATCAGCTTCTCTGTTGCTTGAAACACTTTTTAGCTGGCCCGTCTTCAAAAGAGACCCTTCTTTAGACTTTCCCACATCTCGACAAATATACCAAGACGATTTAACGATTTACCCGTCGAATAATTACCTTCTCGAGGGGTATCCTATGATATTGTACGTGTTGAGAACTTCGTAACATGGCAGATCATTCGACAACTCTTAGTTTGCTTGGTAGACTACCACTAGAACTCCGCAACTTCATCTACCATCACACCGACATGTTGCCCAGTTCAGCCCTCCTGCGTAAAGCGAAATGTTTGATCGGGGTTCAAGATCGTGAAGCTGAGTATGCACTCTGAATTCCCGTACCAGAATCATGCGAATCTCGCCGAATGGGGCTTGTGATCGCGCTGCTGCTGCTTTTCAACGCCGTGGATAGTGAAGTCAGTGATGATGCAATTATCAAGATCTCCCACAATATTGAATCATGGAGTGATGATACGGGCTTTGCTTTCGATGCCATCCTGGTCTTCAAGCCTGGAAAGCGGAATAGGCGCATGTTTGACCTGAGGGTGGGTTGTGGCTTGCTTTAGCGGGGGATATTGAAAAAGTGATGGGGGTGGGGGCTGGGATGGATGGGGTTTGGTGGGATGGGTTTTATGGGGCGCTGAAGGAGTTGGTGGTGCATGAGCTTGGGGTAGCGGTCGAATGGATGAGGCGGTGGTTTGAGAAAGTGAAGAGAAGGAGAGGAGGGGTGGAGTGGGGCTCGGTGGTGGTTGACCAGATGTGGAGTTGTAGAAAGGAAAGAAGGCTTACTTATACAATTTCAGGCGTCCCCGAGGGCGTAAGGGAGGTCTGTAGTGCAAAATTTGCCACGTCGACCATGCCTTTGGCTTTGCGGCGACGCCACTTGGCTCTTATGGGTCTTTGTGGAGTCTTGGGGCGTCTCGGCGTCAATATAAAACAGCTCAGAGGATCTTTTCCCAGACACCAATCTGAGAGGACCACAAATGATGACGTATCGGCTGATGTCGCTCTTAGGTTCCGGACGCATTCACGGACGATAAGCACAATGAGCTTTCTTAAAACTGGTACTCCGCCCAATGTCACCTGGAGATACAGAGAAGACGACAAAAGGGCATTGATACAATTTGATTACATTTCAGTACATAAAAACACCAACAAACCCATTGAGCTATGCCCATCCAGCTCCATTCAATCTCCACCGAAATCTCAGACCTCTCGTCTGCATACCCTACCAAGCCTCCTTCCCACTCTTCGGCACCCAACAACTAACACCCTTACCCTCAACAGACCTGCACCTCCCCGCATCATGCGCCTCGCCCAACGGCGTCCTCCGCACCTTGAGAAGCGCATCAAACTTCCGAATCTCCTCCGGCACATCGAAGGAAAGCTCCCCACCATACCACAAATGCAAATGATCATAATTCCTGTTCTTCCGTTCTAAGAAATGCGTGCACGTATGGCCTGGCGTCAGGTCAAGGGTTGGGGCGACGAGGCGAGGGTCGTCGGTGGGGAGGGCCGGCAGGGTGATGTTGAAGGTCTGCTTCACGTCTTGGTGGAAGGGAGCTTCGCATTGGATGGATCGGGTTTCGATGTTGAAGTCGTCCGGCCAGATGGTTTCGTTCGAGGGGTTCCAGTCGGGTTTGAGGGCGTAGGCGAAGAGCTGAATTAACTGTGTTAGTTGAGAGTGAAGTGGAGTGCTAGGATGGGGGTGGTGGGGTATGAAGTGTGAGGAGAGGGATTGAGAAGGAAAAATGATCAGGGATCCGGCGTGTGAAAGTCAGAGAATGTTGCAGACTGCATATGCCACGCCATGCCTGATCTTGCAAGCTTGACAGGTCGCGTTGTCGCGGAATTGCGCAGCAATGAGACTCACTCTCGCACCGTCTCCACTTAGTGGCCGAGTGTTAAAGGACGGTATGATCAGGATGCCAACCTCGTCCCTACTCAGCGCATTGACAAATCCATCGCGCATGTAGGTTACGATGGCGGGATCATCATGATGGGCTGGGGCGGCGAGGACGAGGGAGAGCAGCGCCATCAGGACAGCGATGAAGAATTTGGAGAGCATTGTGGATAGACACTGCTGTGGTGGTTAGTTGGGATTGGGAAAATCGAAAAAAAAGGAAGTTGCTGGTATGGACGTTATATTGAAGAGAATGAATGAATGAATGATGCTGAGATCAGAATGGGACATTCTAAGGTCTTTATATTGTTTACAAGAGACTAACAGTGTCCTCTTTCCTGGTGGGGCTTGTGAAGTTCTTTGATCTCCACTTTTAGAGCTCACGATACTCGATGTAGCGCCACAGGTGGATCTGAAGAATGGAAATATGGTGGTAGGAATCTTAGAACGGTACGAAAGCGTGAATGATCAGAGCACGTGGCTTTTCTTGAGCTACTGCGCACCTCAATGCAATTTGAGAGTGGAGTGCATTGCTTCAGTAACTTTCAAGCTCTTTGCCACGATTGCAAAATGGCAAGGAATAGCAAGGAATTGGAGCAGGTATGGAGATTTGAGCATTGATTAACCTCAAAGGTAGATTGTAGATTACGTCTAGGACACAAATTCACTCCTTGTATTGCGATCACTCTACATCACGTGGACTCGATAAAAACATTCAATTCTGTCGCCACCCATCTCGACATCTTGCGCTTGCGATTGAAATGCACCGCTGCGGCGGCGAAACCACCGTAGACGGCGTATCTGCGGTATGCAAAGTTACTCATATGATCACACCATCCAGCTAGTCCAGCTGCGGGAATGACTTACGCAGGAATGACCAAGAAGCCTAACCAGAACTTTGCCAGGACCACATCCGCATTAATTGTTGGCCAGCGAGAATAATCACTAAACGGGCCCACAGACGGGTGAGAGCATGGACAGACATCTTCCAGCAAGTCGCAATAGAGCCAAAACCACCACTGAACGCTCCACCCTAGAACACCCACTAAGGAGCCTATGAGCGCGGAGTTGGGATGGAGAAGTCCCCTGTTAAAGAGAGCGATGTCTAGAGCGCAGTGCCAAAAGCTCAAGAACGGAGCCGTCATGCTGTAGAAAACGATCCAGCTTGGGGACTATCAGCAAAACACTCTTGGCAATTGGATAGGAAACTCTTCTTCATCGAGTAGAAGGGATGTAATGAGATGAGATAAGGGATATGATGCTGTACCTTGTAGACAACACCGAACTGTCGCGCCGAAGCGAATACTCCTCGCTATAACGAGCGAAGCGAAGCTGCGAAGCGAAGATCGCGGCCAGTGTGAAGGTGATGGCGGAGACGGCCAGGATTGCGTAGAGCATATATCGGACGCATTGGAGCCGCCCGTCCCAGGCGCAGCTGCGAATTAGGAAATGCATGCTGAGAGAGCTGATGGATCGACGATGAAGAACAGAAGAATGAAGCTATTTGACTGTCACGTTGAGATGTAGACGGAAGAACGGTAAAGATGCATGTACAGACTGGGAATGAAAGTCGATGTGGATAAGACCGTTGGAGTAAGTTTTTGGTGGCACCATGATCCGCTCATTAGCTCCACATACCCTTTTTCAGCGAAGTCACGAGCTGCAGAAGTGGGTATGGGCGTCCACAACAAGCCACAGTCGCGAACCATGTGTCCCGATCGGGAGAAACGAGGTCCCATAATGGCGTAATGGAGAGTCCTTAAAGACACAGCGAGATGTGCGGACATCGAGGCAGGGTCGAAATGTCGTCAAGCTTTGGTTTCCACACCTCCTTCGTCAACGCATCTGATTGTGTTTCTGTGTTTGCGTTCGGAGCTTCGTCAATCTTTTAACCGTTTCGGTTTATTCATCCCTGATATCACCTCACCGTTCACCCTCGCTCTTGTGCGAAGAACTGAGGAACGTGAAATAGGGTGTACGTTTCAGCATTTCGTGGCATCAATTGGGAAAAGCTTGCTAGTAGTGGCTAGGACATGTGTTGCACTTTAGGAGGTTTCTGGCCGAATACTGGATCCTCACAACCATGACCATTGAGCAAACTCGCTCCAGTATTTGACATTGAAAGGAATTTGAAAGGTTGTATATCGATTTCGCCAATTTGCACGCCAATTTGCACGTGGTGGGGGCGGTTCGAGCGCCAAGCGGGGCTAGGTCCAGATGGAGAATAGCGCAAGAGCTAGCCATCTTAGTCTTAGGGTCATCCCGCATCGTCTTCTTTCTTCGTCATCTGTTGTTCATCCATCCTGCATACTTTTATCGTCTTGGTATCAACTCTTCCGATAAAATGATATTATTTTATCTCCCCATGGCCTTGAGTCAATATGAGAGGCCGATCCATGGGGGCCTAGAGCCCTGCTCGGGAATAAGATTTGGATAGTGTGGCGGTACACGTTCACTACTGGGATCTAGGGAAAGCAGAACTAACGGTACATCTAGCCTCTGCCTCATCGTCACCGCCGAGGATGTCCGATACGCGTCTCGCGCATCATGATGGTGCGATTCGTACCGGGCATGGCCGGGAAAAGCGATTACGAGTGTTTACTTTATGGACATCACCAGTCCGGAACAGTAGCAACATGTTTTGGGGATCTCGTCCTTACTTCTGACCATGAAATCAGAGATGATCTCCTCAACTGGTCCGGCCGCCAACGTTGCTCTCCCTCAAATCACACTCGATACAACTCTCAGCGAGCTGTACCGCAAGTTTTCACCATTGGATGGAGGACAAAGTGTAGCATATCTGTTCTATGTTCCCATTTCAAGTATGGACATCACGACAGATTTCCCCCGCAATCGTAAATATATCTATCAGGAGACTACTTTCAACAATTTGTCGCAGGAAGCACCAAGTAGAGAGACTGATAAAGCACTTCATATTGATATATTGAAATATCTCCACGGTCTCTCTCAACGAGAAACTTTTCTGGCTGGCGATGCGCCCGTCATATCCTTCTACTCGAGCAGTTCAAAGGCTCGCGCAGAGCACGATAGGCATCAGTTAGCACGGACATTGGATACCTTAGACCCACACCAACGGCCAAACATCATCTTCTGCTCAGGCCCGAAAGCCATTCCCCTGAAGGAGAACGGCATTGATATCCTATCATACAAATTCGTCCTGGATGGCATCGCGGATTACCCCCTAAGGTTTGACCTTGATAAGCACTGGTATCTCAATTCAAAGGAAGCGCTTGCAACATCCGGACTGCCAACACCAAAATGCGAAGTCATTCATTTAGATGGGTGCATGCCCCATGCTAAAACTTGCTGCAACATTTGTAAAGACATTTATGACGGCTTTGTGCCCTCTACGTGCACAGGAATACGCGGCGAATGGTTGCACAAAAGCGTCCAGAATGTCGTTAGCCGCATGGCGCAACGCCCTCTGCCATTCGTAGTCAAGAACACCCAAGCCTACGCCGGCGCGGGTACCTACGTGACCAAAAGCGAAGAAGAACGCACTCAGCTCATCGAAAACTTCTCGACTCGACTCCTTCCCATCCTTTTCTCCCACGTCACCCCGGAAAACCAACATCTGAAACCTGGGACCATCCTCTTAACTGATTGTGTTGAAGATTACATCGGCAATTTCTCCATCAGCTTCTTCGTTGCCCTCGACGGCTCCGCAACCTTCCTCTCCGTCACCGACCAAGTCCAGGACTCCCAAGCCTGGATGGCCAACATCATCACATACTCCCAGCAGCCAGCCCTCGAGCAGAAGACCACGCCCCTCATGCGCGAAATTGCGAAATGGTTGCACGGACAAGGCTACTCCGGGCCCGCCGGCGCTGATGTGATGGAAACGGCTGCCACCCAGCCCCAGCCCCAGCATATCAATGTGAATGGCAATCTGGCAAATGGCAACCTTCTAAATGGAACTCTCACAAACGGACACCACCCAAACACCAACCTATCAAACGGAACCCTCCCACCCAACGGCCACACCAACCCCCAACCCCAACCCACGCCTAGCGCACAACCAACCTCCTACATCATCGACCTAAACATCCGCTCAACAGCCTCCTTCTCCCTCGCCCTCCTGCGCACCCATTTCACCTCCCGCGGCCTCGACTGCGCCAGCTCCTTCGCCATCACTACGGGCGCTACCAGAGATGAGTTCCTGATGACGTGGAAGGAGGACTTTGAGGCCGGCAGGATCGTGGTGTTGAATTGGTATGAGGAGTTTGGGGGGTTTGAGGGGGAGGGAAGGGAGAGGGGTTGGAGGGGGAGGAGGAGGAGGAGGGGGGGGGAGGAGGGGTGAGGGGGGGTTGGAGGGGGAGGGCATCAGTTTTGCGACGTTGGTGGTTGGGGGGAGGGATGAGGAGGAGATGAGGGAGAGGGTGGAGAGGGTTAGGCGGGTTACTGATGTTGTGGTGTTTTAGAGAGGGAAGTGGAGAGTTGAGGTGAGGTGGGTGGGAGGGTGAGTGATGACGGCAATGGGAAAGGGGGAATGATGGCGTTTGTGCAAGCTAGGAATGAAGGCAGGGGGATTTATTGACTTCCCCCCTCGCGTTAAGAAAAGTTGAGAAAAGTATTGCATTGGAAGCGCAGTCTGAGATGTTCATACGTAAAAAACATTGATGATTTTGACGACCGTTCCTCTGCCCTGATCCCCTTACTGGTGCCCCACCAACTTCATCCAGCCAATCCCCTCGTATCGTCTACCCAAAAGAAAACATCAACGCCATCTTAAACCTTAATGATATCCCAGTCTCACAATCCATACAAACGAGAGCCTTCCCCACCTTCCCACCTTTCCACCAAATAAGACACAAAGAGTCCACCCCTAACTATTAGCCCTAGAATCTCGTTCGTGCTTTCATTATTTTATTCTTAGGTGCGTTGTGTGAGCGTCACTGCGATGGGATACGTGTTTATTGTTTGGTTGAATGAGGGTGGGAGATGTCGCTGTGCGTCGGTGCTGTAGATGCGGTGGTTGGGTTGTGATCTGTGGTTTTATTTGAAGGTGATTTATTTTGGGCTTGCGATGTTTTCTTCCTGATCTCGTCGCGTTTGTTTGACGGTAGTGGAATACATGTTCGTTGTTGTTTTTGGCTGGATAAGAGTTGCGATTCGTCGCTGTCGCTGCTGGGGGTACGGCGTTTAGCTTGGATTCATTATTCTTGATTATTTCGTGCTCTATGGCGTGATATTCTTTTGTTTTGACTTCAGGGGTCTGTCGAGGTCTTTGGATCGGTGGACATTCGCTTGTGATTTGTAGCTTGTGATTTCGCAAATACATCGTGCGAGGAATGTCACGTTCTGAACGGACGGGTGAGATTTAGGCTGTGAGGAAGGTGTTTCTGGAGGAGTCTAAGACAATGACGCACGTAGGCTTTTAAAATCTTTATCGAATTGCATTTTGATGGTAGGTCTGCTCGAACTCCTGAATTTGCGGTCATCGCCAGCTTATTTGATGATGAATTCAGTCGTAGGAAACGGCAGCTGCCCTTCGTGCAAGTCTTCCAGCCAGGAAGTATCATTAGTATCATAGCTTGGGTCTGATTGCTTTCTCGCCTCTACCAATGCTTCCCCATCCATGAATCCATGCATGTAGGACTCGCCAATCAGTGTATACTTTCCATCGCTTAGATCTGGGCGTAGTATGATGGGGACTTCCCCACCCATGAGGATCGCTACTACATCGCCTGGTCTTGCCCAACCTGGCACGACACCGAGACGGCGGTACTTGGTAAATGCCAGGTTTTGCCCGTGCATATACTGCTTTTGAGACTTTATGAGTGAATGGATATACCCTTCAGTTTTTGGTTCCTTTGACATGGATTGTCGGTTCAAACGCCTGTCGAAGAGTAAGGGATCCAAGTCTAGGCAGGCAAGTCTTGTGTAGCACTCGAACGCATCTTCAGAGGTTGGCAAATAGACAAAGTCTTTTGAACAAAAGTTCACTAGCTCCTGTTGCTCCTGAAAATCTAGGGTACGATCTCGAGGAATATTCAAAATTTTCTTCTGCATCCAGATCATATCTGTTTCGGTCTCTTGGTTGTTCATTGCGATAATCGAGTCCCAAAGAATTCCATGAAGCCTGATCTCCATGTAAGATGAAGACAAGCGGGACATGGCTTTGGAAGAGGCGCTACAATGATAAGGTCTAGCAAGGGATACTGTCATTCGCAACAATGGAGATCTTACTTTTGCACGCCAATCGGGCACCCAAGATGGTAACATGGCATGCTGCTCTCCAGGGCATACATCACGGAAGATGTCAAGATTGCCCGAACTTGATATATATCTAGCCGTTGACGCTGCAAACGTCTCTCGCCAAGGCTGAGAGTAATCGACCTCAATCAGTGAACCATTCGTAATGATCCCCTTGATGCTGTATACCAAATCGCGTGGATCCTTGCAACTTGTCCCTCGCCTCCTGCTGATTATCGTGAAGAAATCACGTCTTTCCTCACCAGTCCTGAAACTTTTCGACTTTTCATCGCTTATAATCTGGCTACCTTTGTTAAGAATGTGCAAATCGAAGAACTTATCGCCTGTGCTACGGTGTAACCACAACAAGCTTCTTAAAGCTTTCACAACATCTTCTACAAGAAAGAGGTGAAGGCCCCAAAAAAAGGTCTTTTCGCGAGCGACATAATATTCTTGAAAAGTCCAGGCCCTATCAAACCAGGAAATGGCAAATAGTCTATCTAGAGACTTGATGGCGTCCGTTGATGGCAGCTTGAACTTGGCTTTTATCTCATCAGCATTTTTAGACGTCACCATAAAACCATTGAGATCCACGTAGCGAGCTAAGTCTTCCTTCCGACTCCAAATATTTGTGACTAATTGACGGACACATGCAAAAGCATCGGATGCGTCATTCTCCTCGTCTTCACCCAGCCAGATCAGGACGCAAGAAGCCTTTCTGTAGATGTCACTCATCATATGAACTTGGTGAGATCTCTCCTGCAAATTCGCTTGATTGATGCAGACACTATCCACCCACAATGTCCGAGCGGAGTCTTCTCGGCGAAAACGACGCAAAGCGGCCGCAAGATTCTGGGTAATCTTCACTTGGTGACCGTCGCAATTCAAGTCGACTGGATCAGTTTCACTACCCCACACGTAGCTCACTGCCTCATAGTACAGCCTTTTGTCGAAGTTTGAAACCCTCAAATGACCCTGCAAAGCGTCGCCTCGTTTGCCTGGCAGAAGCTCAAAGAGCCTCACGCATCTTGTCGTCTCAAATGCATCGTAAAGATCGACTTGCGCCATCATGAGTTGTCGATGAATCACACTCGATGAGATATGTGTAGAACAGATGAAAATGGGAAGCGGGGCAGATGGGAGTGAGGTGCATATTGATGCCTAAGCACAGCCACCTCTTTGGCGAAGCAACAAGCTCCAAGCCACAAGTACCAAGTACCAGTTGATACAGACCATTCGATTGATTATCTAAGCATTATTACACTGATGGTACCCAGCAGGATTAATGTTAAACGTCCCCCCCACAACCAATTGCACAGAGGTGTCTGCGTCCGAGTTCGTCAGCACACCGCAGTACTGGCTCGTCCACCCAATGCCATCCGCCGTCTTCTGACCTCCTGGGTCCGGTGCTTGGAATACGACGATATCAGTGGATGGAATGCCTACCAACTCCAAGTCAGCAGCGTTTGCGCAAGCAAGGAAATCGGCCACAGAACATACCTACTGGTGCTTTATCGCCCGCATCCCACACCTTCGGTGCACTGGTCCCAGGATAAGATATCGGCATGTAAAGAAGGCCTGCAGAGAGATCGCATTGAGAGCCAGCGATAGCACCAGTTGCCATTCGATCGGCGTAGAAGAATTTCGGCCAGCTGACTACCTGCGCCATGATGTTGCCAGTTTGTAATGCTGCCTGGAAGCTCCCTACGCCTTGATTCACGATCTGTGTAATGCTGTTGGCATCGAGAGTGTGCGCTTTCTCGTTGGCAGTTGCGCATACGACACCGCCGGCCGGAACGCCCAGACCAGCAGCTGCCCGAGATGCGAGCTGTGAAGATCTCTCGGTGGGAAATCCGAAGGCTAGGTAAGGAGCAAGAAGAATGATTGGGAGGATTATCATGATTGACGTGAATAGGATATGGAAGTCGCAGGCGGAGAGGTCGAAGAGGTGGAGCTTTCACTGAACACGTGCTTTGACTGAGAAAGATGACGCCTTCTGGGGCCTTATGTACACAAAGATGTCGCGTGAATCTTGATTGATCATACTCGAACCGACGCCCAAGCAGAGTGGCATCGAGACGAAAGTGAAACCAGCATCCCGGACTTTCACCAGCAATCTCCCTGCGAAGGAGGAGGGACGGACAAAGCTTACTGTGGTGGAACGTGACGAAGCTCACCGGCTTATGCGTCGCCAAGCCGGATACTGTGGAGCTCAATTCCTACCTGCGACTCTTTTGAGCGACAAAATTGCGTGTCATATTTGGAATGGCATGCAAAACAGCACAACGAAGTAAGGACTGTCAGCTCGGTTACCGATTGTGGAGACAGGTACGAGCTAAAATCCTGATAGACGTCTTCCGGCGATTCCGATGGCTCCACAAATTGCCCGAAACCGGTCGCTTATAAAAAGCATGAGTTCCTGTTACGTTCATTGGCGGAGACTGTGGGGGCCAACAGTGCGAGAAAGTCGATGGAATCACTTGTGAAATTCTGCAAGAGGGATGGGCCCATATCAAGAGACAGCTTTCTAACAATTCTATGCCAAAGACCATGGGTGGCAAAACACTAGTATGCTATTTGGACATGTTGAGAGATTGATGCGGATCGTCAGGGACATCAACGGGGCGGCAGCTAGCTTTGCGGCTCAACATCCGAAACGTGCATGGCCGTGAAACTCTCCGCCATGCCGTCAGTGCGGGATCTGCCACGTTTTGACTCGCACCTGGTGCAAGAGGCCTGGATCGTGTTCGAGCAAAGAGGATAGTAGCCTATTGCCAGGCGTCTGACCTGGATGGTTGTGTCGAAGTTGATCACAGACGCTGAACACGCTTTGGGAGATATGTCTGGCGACTTCATGACATGCCGATCCCAAGAATCATCAAGGTTGCGTAAGAGGTCTCGTCGGTGGCGGTGTCTTCTTGCAAGAGGCTTCCATGATAGCCCGCTACAGCGAGGCATTTGATTTTTGGCGACGTCGAGCAGCGACAAGCACAGCTCGACATGTCCGAACGAAGCGAGAAGAGAATACTCGCTCCATAGATGCGTGAATCCGCTTGTCTCCAGGCCAAGTGGTCAACACGACCCGGCCGAAACAGTACGGCTCATACGAAATCTTGGAATGTTGTGATGTCAAGATCCTCTGCCCTGTGAAACAACTTTGCTGTCGGTGGAGCAACTTATGTTGCTGGGCGTTGATCTCGTGCAAATGAGAGTCATCGCATCTCCCAAGGGCTGAATATTGACTCTTGATCCTCCTCTTACCTGCACATCGCCGCCAGGGATACAAATGTGCATTCACTTCACTCATCGCACCTCAGCATCGTCGCACTGATGATATCCACCCACCCTTGCGTTAACCCTCCCATTCGCATACAACTCCCTCCCCTCCCCAGCGTCCGAATTCGTCAAGATAGCACAATACGAAGTCTTCCACCTCGTCCCAACAGCATCCATATACCCCGGCCCCCTCGTCTGGAAAACCAGTATATCAGTCGTCACAGTCCCGTACGGCTCGAAATCAACCACATCAGTCACCCGTGGCGCAGCAGTCCCTGGGTACGATATCGGCATAAACAGTAGTAACCCGCTCCATTTACAGTCTCCTGGCGTAACGACCGTGTACTGCTTCCCGTGGCCATCAGTGCCCATCATTGACTGAGGGTCGAAGGCGCGAGGCCACGGTATGGAGTCTGGCCCGCCGTCGCGTGTGCCAAGTGACTGTACCCAGCGCTGGTACGCGTCTCCGGCTTCGATCTGCACGTCGTTGATGTAATCTCCGTCGAGAAGGTGCGCGGGTTCGCGTTGTGTCTGGCAGATTACGCCGAGAGGCGGAGCGCCAAGTTGGGGGGGAGAAGGGAAAAGTTCTGGAAGGGTGGTGCTGGTTGGTAAACCTTGAGATGACGTGGAGAGCTGGCTTAGGACTGAGTGTGAAGAACTCTTCTGGGGAAAGCCGACATAGGTGGCGAGACTGGGGAGGAAGAAAGAGGCGGAGAGCGTGTAGGGCAGAGCAAGCATTGTTCGCCGGCGCGCCGGATTGATTTTACATTCTGGTGGCAACACGTGTGCTCTTTTCCTGTACGTAATGAGCTCTCTGTAGTGCTATAGAATACTCATGGTCTGGACGGTCGCGCGTCCTGGGGAAAGAGAGCACTCTTTGGGAAATTCTCGAGTCGCTTGTGGGATTTGCGATAATTCGTCATGCCAACATCTGAGCAAGCGACATGCGACTAGACGGGGGGCTCTTTGGCCATTTATCATACATTACCCGGTATCGCTTTATCCTCTTCAAGTCTAATATCCACTCTAATTATGATATAATAGCCACTTGGAAGCCCTGATTCAAGACCATTTTTCTTTCCGGCAGTCCTTCTCACGGTTGGGGAAACGGCGCAACTGGATGAGCCGCCAGCAATTCATTCTCTAATCTAGTCTCATATTGGCTGCACGACTTGCAAACAGGAGTCTGAACGAAATATTGTAGAGTACCTGACATCAATTAGTCGGTAATAGCAAACGTCTTGAACTATGACTCACAGGAGCATGCCTCGGCTCCAAACGACCCTTCTGGGCATTGCCATATACCACGTGCCATGCAGATAGTGGTTTTAGGGATGTATTGAGCAGCAGGACCTGAGAATTTCAATCAGTCGGTAGTAGCGGCTGTCTTCGAGTATGATTCACAGGAGCATTGCTCAGCGGAACTTGCCTGACATGGCCGGACGGTACAAGGTGGAGGGCCTCCCACTTCTGCTCCAAGTGGACTGGGTAAGCCGAGTGTCATGAAGGGTGATAGAGCCAGAATGAAGAGCAAGATTGTTGACACCATGATCGCTGAACTTCGGGATACTGCTAGTTGAAAGTTTGGCAATTGCTCGGTGTAGGGCCGCTGGTTCAGCAACAAGTGTAGATAATGAAGTAGCGAGGATTTCTAGACTCAATACAATTTCATCCAGCCTTGTATAATGTATTATTGTATAAAGGTCCGTCAACAGCACGGCAAGAATGTAGGAAAACTCAAGCAGAGCTTTATATTCAGAGACAAGACGAAGTTCGGGAAGTGTACAGCGTAATCACGGGAAGACTCAAGGTCACATCTTCTCGGCATCTTTGTGCCTGAAACCAGACGAGTACTGCTTGATCTCCATTATCAAACACCAGTCTTGAAGTTGAACCCGTGTCTCAAGCATTTGCAAGAATTCAACAACAGGAAATTAGATTAATTTGACCCGAACATGGTTCAGGCTAAGATGCGGAATGTATCAGCCTCCACGTGTCGACTTTCGCTATACGCGACCCGTCTAGGAGCATTTAGCCGCACCATCTGTATACCTGAAACTAAGCAAATTCGCTCGATTACGATGCTTTTCATGCTTTCAGGAACGGTGGAGGCTGTAGATTCGAGCTTTAATCTGATAATCAAGTCAGTAGGCTACATCGGTGGCGTTCGCCAAGTCCTTGCTGGCTTTAGACATTCGAATCCTTCGGTGCAGAGTTGCACGTGCAGGTCGAACGAGTGTCGGGCTGCCCGCCGATGGCAACGGGTGCAACGTGAGATAGTAAAAGTAAAGGTAAGATCGCGGGGTGCGTAGTTGAATACTCCAATTTCGTGCTTCGCCAGGTGGACCGTGAAGATTAAATGCTTGCTTTCTGAAGTCGCTCGAGAAAAATGTTTATACTATCCCATGTCACATATTGAGTACAGTCATCACTTAAGCAGCTCATCGAGAATTGTCTACTCGCGCGGGTTTGGCGGAACCTAATCACAGTGGCCATATACTCGCCGTGAGAATCTACTCCGTTCAATCTGAATACATTCTACCATCATTACAAAAGTATAATAGAAGGATAACCTTCTAGATCTTGCATGATCCTTTGACTTTGGTTCACGAACGATACGGACGAATTTGCGTTTTGGAGACTATGTGTAGGTTGTGGCGTGACCTTTGAACCTATGAGTCATATTCGTGGGTCTTGCGCACCGAATCTTCGTAGCATTCGAGGAATTCCCAAAACAAGGCCTGCACCCATGTCCTTACAGCAGAATCTTCGACCATATGGCATACCTCAAAGTGGTCTCCCATCATCTCGTCGCCGCCTCCAAAGAAGCTGACCGTACCTTCAACACACTAAATCACAGCCCTGCCGAGATAGAAAATGCACTCCCGAATTTCAGGCACCTCGAGCCTAAACCTCAGCCATGGCTCCTGCTCTCTCCTTGGCTTGACCTTGTCTTATCATCTCAGCGCATTCCACGGGACAGTGTGCACCAAATTCTTCTACCACGCTCTTTCCTCCTGTTCCTCAAACACGCGAGTGAATCAGCGCTACTCACTGGCCGCGTGCCTGAAGCGGACGCCGAGGAGCTTGCGGACTTATTTCCTACATCCACGATACGAGGCAAGAATATCGCTGCTCTTATTCAAAAGACGAAATACTTCGCCCGGCTTGATACATGCAGCCTCAAAGATGCCATCGTGGGCGAAGGCCCCATCAAGAATGTGAAGGATATCTGGACGAGGCTTGCGACATCTAGCCGGGGCATGATGGGTATACGAGATATACGCAATGCGGATCCTGAAAGCGATGTGTACCTTTGGCTCTTCCCATGGAACGAGAACATCCAAACGCGATTCGAGTATAGAGTCTTTTGCTGTCCGCCTGAAGGGGAGATGGTGGCGGTGTCGCAGTATCAATGGCACAGCAAGTGGTATCATGGTGAGAAGAAGCGACAAGAGCAGCACGATATTGCGGAGCGTTTGGTTATGAATTGTCAGGTTGTGCATGATCAGATCATGGAGCATTCTGCTATGACGGAGGAGATTAGGGAGAGCGGCTTCGTGTTCGATGTTGTGGAGGATCCGGATACTCAGCAGGTGGCATTGCTGGAGCTGAATGACTTTGGGGCTATGAGCTGTTGTGGTAGCTGTCTGTTCCAATGGATCAAAGATGCGGAGGTCTTGTATGGGATGAAGGTGGAAGAAGGGGTTGAAGTGCGAGTGGCATATTGACAAAGAAAGTCTAAGCAGTGTTGTATTCTAACACTTCAATCGTAAGTCGTTACTTGCTGCTACATATCAATTCTAACACTTCAATCGTAAGTCGTTACTTGCTGCTACATATCATGATCTTGACTCGGAAATGATTTGTATCGATAGAGCGCTAAAGTAGCAAAACAAAGTGAGCAATGAGACCAGCGCTGACCATACCGACCCCGGCTCATCGCGCCCTCGCATATTCAGTGAATGGGACAATATTGGGCGGTGGACTGGTGCTACTAAGGGTTACTAGTGCGCTCAACGCTGACGTGTAGACACTTATGTTACTTATTACTAATTGACAAAGTGCGAAGGTGAGTGCTCCAGTGGCCAATGACAGATCAGCCAACGCCCACCTTGGTAATACTATGAGCATGAAGAATTCTTTCTGGCAGATAAAGTCCTACTGTAAAGTTCATTGCCATTACATCTTGCTCCTACGCAGGGTATTCCAGTGCTTTGGAAGGTGGGATAAGTGCACACTCGTAAGTCGGCAAGGCTTGCGATCCCAAAGACCACAAGGCTTTAGTTCTGACGTTCTACCTACAAGATGTTCATCTAACCCAGTGCTTCAATCTCACAACACGGTTTATGATAATTCGCAACGACGGTGAAGACTCACAGCACAAGTCGGATAGCCGACAGGATCTTGAGGACTTAGTGGCTTCTCGACGGCGGCAAGAGACGCTGCTTGAGCAACTAAAGATGCTACGGATGTCGTGAACTCGCTGTTCTATTAATAGACTACGTTGCAACCTTGCGCTACAAAAGTTTGCGTTACTGTGGAGGAGGCTTAGCATAATTTGTCATGCTAGGGATGCGAGGGACTAGCTACTACCCAATTCAGCTTGGCTGCAGAGAACCGCTTCGCACGCGATTGTGACCCCTCGATACTGTGGAGAGCAGATAGATGTGAGGTTGCCTTCGATATCGTAGCCGAACGCCTCGAGAATAGTATCCCCTC
Source organism: Bacidia gigantensis (assembly GCF_019456465.1). Classification (NCBI taxonomy): domain Eukaryota; kingdom Fungi; phylum Ascomycota; class Lecanoromycetes; order Lecanorales; family Ramalinaceae; genus Bacidia; species Bacidia gigantensis. The sequence goes on from NW_025408602.1 coordinate 1,996,674, forward strand.
GGCTGGTAGGTGCCTTATTTCAGGGGTAAACTCAAATTCATAATGTTTTCGTCTTAACTAAGTCTATATAGTCCTTCCAACACTCCTTATAGTTGTATATACTTACTTTATATATACTATAGCCTCTAGTAGTTTTTGGTATTCGTCTTTACTGTCGCTAATTTATAAAAGCGATTAAAATATTTAGCTATAACTTACCTAAAGCTTTTCGGTTTACTTGTCTCTAATAGGTATTACGTTTTTTTACAAATTTATATATAAAATATGTTCTTAAAAAACTAAAATTAATTATTTAGTATTTATATAGCGAGGCAGGATAAAGCTATAATACTAATAAAGCTAGAGTAATAGTTTATAGTTCTAATTATTTAATTAGATTGTTTATAAGGTTAAGTAAATATTATTTATATAAACTATAAGTCTTTATACTAGTATATAAGTTCTAGGGAGAAGTAATACTAGCGATATAGTAATTATTTATTATTAAGTCGACTAGGAAATAAAAAAAAGCTATTTAAGTCTTTTAATAAATCCTTTATATAGTATAATAAGATTATAGTTAGTTAGTATAGTCAACCCTATTTATATAATAATTATATATATTAATAAACCTAGAGATAGACAGTATTTTAGTAATATTCTTTTTAAAAGGTACTTTTAATATTTTTATATTAATAGCTATTTTTATAGGTTATTGTCGCTATTATTATATAGTTTATTTGCCGCTTTTAATAATAGTTATAAAAAGTATAGTTTTTTAGTTTTTCTATACTAACTATAAAATTTACTTATTATTGCTAAAAACCCTATATAACCTTCTCTAGGGGAGCTAGGTCTTATACTTTGTCTATATTTTAGCGATTTCCATTTTAAAACTATTATTCCTCTTTTTTAAAAGTTATTTTTTTTATTTAGCAGTTCCCAACTTTGCTTCTTATAATTTATAATTAGTTTTTTAAGTCTTTATAGTACTAGTTACACTAAAGCTATTGTATCTAAGCTATCTAAAAAGCTACGCTAATGTAAAAAGATTATTTATTTAGATAATATATTTATTAGGAATATAGTAGAGGTATTACTTTACTAAAAACTCTAAAATAATAGCTTAAGTATTAGAATAACTTTACTCCTTTATTTATTTAGAGCTTATATTTTTTAGTTTATTTATTTTTAAATACTATATCTAATTTAAAATAAAACCTTTATTTATTAAACACTATACTTTATATTTTTTAGATATTAGTTTACTTAGAATATTAATAATATACTTAAACCTCCTAGTAAATCTAATTATTGTCTTATTAATAGTAAAATATATACTAATGTAGAAAAAACGTTTAAAAGCTGCTCTTAAATATTTACTAAGGGGTTCTAGCTTATTAAAGACTTTATTTAACTTCTAAGTTTTACCTTCTAAGATATATAAAAATTAAGTAACCTATTTAAACTAGATTAAGCTTATTCGCGTAGTAATATATATATAAATAGGACTTAGATATTCTCTTTAGTTCTAAAGGTTATTTGCCCTAGTCTTTTAATAGATACCTAGCTAAATTACAATTCCTATATATATCTAAAGCTCATATAGCAATATTAGTTTCTAAGCCTTTATATATAAAGTAATTTCTAAAGCTTAAATTAAAAATAACTCCTTAGCAGTATATACGTTTATAGTATTAACTATAAAGCTAAGTATTCTATTGTTAAAAAACAAGCTAAAAATATTGTAGGGGCTATTAGTTTTTATAGTTTTTAGAATATATTTTTTTCCTTAAATATATAATTTTTAAATTTTTATTAGCTGAAAGCGCGGTATCGGCTAGGGAAAAAAGGCTTATACCTTCGAATTAGTAGCTAATAAGGGTAATAGGTCTGCCGGCACGTAATCTACGTTGTTGGATACTTTATTACAAGGCATAGTGGTTGTAATAATCAATAAAATAAAAAAAAAGGTGGCTGGAAAACGCGTAAAATTAGAGCCGGATTTAAGGCAGTTACCAGCCGAGGGGATAGCATGATTGCTGATGTCAGTCAAAGATTATCTAAGGGCAGCGTGAGAGAAGCTTACAGCTCAGCGAGGGTAAGAGTTGTTATCTGCTGGATTGCCCAAGACTTGCGTAGCTGACAGGGATGTTATGACAATAACAACGAAAGCTTTAGCCGGCGAGTAAGACATTTTTGATGGATGGACCATCCTTTCTATTATCTTTTTAATTCATGAAGGGGACGGGGAGAAGACAGTGCTAGCCTGAATCGAAATGCACGTGAAGTTTCGTTGCGCGAATACACCCAATCTTACATCGTTAAGCCTCGTGCGTCTTTAGAACCAGTGAAGCAAACACCTCTTGCGGAAATTCTGTAAGTTAAGTAGATCTCGGGACATTGTTTAGCCAAAGTATTGTTCGCGCATGAAAGCGGGCAGCGCTCATGATCGGGTGAGATCCTGGTGGTGTACTGAAGAATAAGGTAGGGTTGTTGACTGTAAGCAATTTAGCGAGGACTCTTGGGGCGGCGTTTTTGTTGCTGTTGGCATAAAATGCGTTGGATATGACTGTATATTCGAAATAGGTAACAGCAAATTGGTCAATTTTGGTCGCGTTTTATGCAAGGAATAATCTGGGGACAAAGACTTTTTAGGATAAGGAGGTTCTCGGGTGTATGAATCGGAAGGTTAGTATTATGACTATGTTGTCAGTATTGTGTAGCTATTATCATTTTAAGTGATCATGAAGGAATTGATGAACCTCCTCCCCCACGACATTGACGCGTGAATTCATTGACGAGAAGCGAGAGACTTTCCTTGGCTCTGAAATTGCCAGCACAATTGTAATGAAGAATTTCGTACGCGAAGGCTCGTTTACGCTAACAATTGATACTACATGGCGAGGAAGACGAAGGTTTTGACGGCACAGCTTGTCTGCAAGGTATGGTATGGGTTGGGAGAGGCGATCTCCGTGTTGAAGACTAAATTGGGATCTGTGGTTGGTAACGCAGGTGAGATATCTTGGTCCTGGGCAGGAAGGTTATTGTATTATTTAGGACGGATGGGAGCTAGTCTTTGGTCCGGAGCGAATTTAGCGCGGGGGGCATACATTTTTTGCAGTACAGCATTACGGACTTTTGTGGATGAATATGTCTTGGATAGATTACTGTTAGTGTTGGTCCTCATTTGGATGATAGTAAGGGTCCCAGAGCGTGTGGTGTGGTATGACCACTTTGGTTGTCACAACGGAGCCAAGTGGACAGTGATCTGGTCTGAGAAGCAGAAGAACAGTGCTAGAGACATTGGAGATACGCAAGGTATACAGATGTGAAAGCTTTGCCTTCATGTAAGAGACTTTATACAGCCCCAACGAGAATCTCTCAACGCATAAAACCTTTCTCTCAATGCTACAGTCTACCATTGACAAACCATCTAACGTGAGCTTAAGGTAATAGCTCACAAGCTTTATACCGTCGGCAAACGCTTATCATGAGGCATTGTTCTGATATCATCCACCAACGCAGCTATCAATCGCGAGATCAGTATCAGCATTCGAGTCAATGTTCAATGCACGATTCGAGATAGTAGAGACACCAGCCTCGTTGTCTCTAACTGCCTGAGCGGTAACTAGCTCAACTGTAGCGCCCGGACCTTCGGTGCCGGTTTCGAATACAACAGTCATATCCAACGCATTTTATGCCAACAGTAACAAAACGCCGCCCCAAGAGTCCTCGCTAAATTGCTGGCAGTCAACAACCTTACTTTATTCTTCAGTACACCACCAGGATCTCTCCTGTGATCATGCTTGCTTGCCCGCTTTATTGCGCGAACAATACTTTGGCTAAACAATGTCCCGAGATCTACTAACTTACAGAATTTCCGCAAAAGGTATTTGCTTCACTGGTTCTAAAGACTGCTTTTGAGGCTTAGCGATGTAAGATTGGGTGTATTCGCGCAACGAAACTTCACGTGCATTTCGATTCAGGCTAACAATCTATACTATAAATACACTTAATGAATTGAAAAGATAATAGAAAGGTTGGTCATCCATCAAAAATGTCTTACTCTTGGCTAAAGCTTTCGTTGTTAGTGTCATAAATCCTGTCAGCTACACCGAGTATGAGACAATCTGGCGGATAGCAACTCTTACCTCGCTGAACTTGCCGCAGCTTATCTCACGCTGCCCTTAAGGATAATCTTTGACTGACATCAGCAATCATGCTATCCCCTCGGCTGGTAACTGCCTTAAATCCGGCTCTAATTTACGCGTTTTCCAGCCACCTTTTTTTGTCATTTTTTGCTTATTATAACCACTATGCCTTATAATAAAGTATCCAACAACATAGATTACTTAACACCTCATACCCCTATTAGCTACTAATTCGAAGGTATAAGCCTTTTTTCCCTAGCCGATACCGCGCCGCTTTCAGCTAATAAAATTTTAAAAATTATATATTTAAGGAAAAAAATATATTCTAAAAACTATAAAAACTAATAGCCCCTACAATATTTTTAGCTTGTTTTTTAACAATAGAATACTTAGCTTTATAGTTAATACTATAAACGTATTACTGCTAAGGAGTTATTTTTAATTTAAGCTTTAGAAATTACTTTATATATAAAGGCTTAGAAACTAATATTGCTATATGAGCTTTAGATATATATAGGAATTGTAATTTAGCTAGGTATCTATTAAAAGACTAGGGCAAATAACCTTTAGAACTAAAGAGAATATCTAAGTCCTATTTATATATATATTACTACGCGAATAAGCTTAATCTAGTTTAAATAGGTTACTTAATTTTTATATATCTTAGAAGGTAAAACTTAGAAGTTAAATAAAGTCTTTAATAAGCTAGAACCCCTTAGTAAATATTTAAGAGCAGCTTTTAAACGTTTTTTCTACATTAGTATATATTTTACTATTAATAAGACAATAATTAGATTTACTAGGAGGTTTAAGTATATTATTAATATTCTAAGTAAACTAATATCTAAAAAATATAAAGTATAGTGTTTAATAAATAAAGGTTTTATTTTAAATTAGATATAGTATTTAAAAATAAATAAACTAAAAAATATAAGCTCTAAATAAATAAAGGAGTAAAGTTATTCTAATACTTAAGCTATTATTTTAGAGTTTTTAGTAAAGTAATACCTCTACTATATTCTAATAAATATATTATCTAAATAAATAATCTTTTTACATTAGCGTAGCTTTTTAGATAGCTTAGATACAATAGCTTTAGTGTAACTAGTACTATAAAGACTTAAAAAACTAATTATAAATTATAAGAAGCAAAGTTGGGAACTGCTAAATAAAAAAAATAACTTTTAAAAAAGAGGAATAATAGTTTTAAAATGGAAATCGCTAAAATATAGACAAAGTATAAGACCTAGCTCCCTAGAGAAGGTTATATAGGGTTTTTAGCAATAATAAGTAAATTTTATAGTTAGTATAGAAAAACTAAAAAACTATACTTTTTATAACTATTATTAAAAGCGGCAAATAAACTATATAATAATAGCGACAATAACCTATAAAAATAGCTATTAATATAAAAATATTAAAAGTACCTTTTAAAAAGAATATTACTAAAATACTGTCTATCTCTAGGTTTATTAATATATATAATTATTATATAAATAGGGTTGACTATACTAACTAACTATAATCTTATTATACTATATAAAGGATTTATTAAAAGACTTAAATAGCTTTTTTTTATTTCCTAGTCGACTTAATAATAAATAATTACTATATCGCTAGTATTACTTCTCCCTAGAACTTATATACTAGTATAAAGACTTATAGTTTATATAAATAATATTTACTTAACCTTATAAACAATCTAATTAAATAATTAGAACTATAAACTATTACTCTAGCTTTATTAGTATTATAGCTTTATCCTGCCTCGCTATATAAATACTAAATAATTAATTTTAGTTTTTTAAGAACATATTTTATATATAAATTTGTAAAAAAACGTAATACCTATTAGAGACAAGTAAACCGAAAAGCTTTAGGTAAGTTATAGCTAAATATTTTAATCGCTTTTATAAATTAGCGACAGTAAAGACGAATACCAAAAACTACTAGAGGCTATAGTATATATAAAGTAAGTATATACAACTATAAGGAGTGTTGGAAGGACTATATAGACTTAGTTAAGACGAAAACATTATGAATTTGAGTTTACCCCTGAAATAAGGCACCTACCAGCCGAGGGGATACTATTCTCGAGGCGTTCGGCTACGATATCGAAGGCAACCTCACATCTATCTGCTCTCCACAGTATCGAGGGGTCACAATCGCGTGCGAAGCGGTTCTCTGCAGCCAAGCTGAATTGGGTAGTAGCTAGTCCCTCGCATCCCTAGCATGACAAATTATGCTAAGCCTCCTCCACAGTAACGCAAACTTTTGTAGCGCAAGGTTGCAACGTAGTCTATTAATAGAACAGCGAGTTCACGACATCCGTAGCATCTTTAGTTGCTCAAGCAGCGTCTCTTGCCGCCGTCGAGAAGCCACTAAGTCCTCAAGATCCTGTCGGCTATCCGACTTGTGCTGTGAGTCTTCACCGTCGTTGCGAATTATCATAAACCGTGTTGTGAGATTGAAGCACTGGGTTAGATGAACATCTTGTAGGTAGAACGTCAGAACTAAAGCCTTGTGGTCTTTGGGATCGCAAGCCTTGCCGACTTACGAGTGTGCACTTATCCCACCTTCCAAAGCACTGGAATACCCTGCGTAGGAGCAAGATGTAATGGCAATGAACTTTACAGTAGGACTTTATCTGCCAGAAAGAATTCTTCATGCTCATAGTATTACCAAGGTGGGCGTTGGCTGATCTGTCATTGGCCACTGGAGCACTCACCTTCGCACTTTGTCAATTAGTAATAAGTAACATAAGTGTCTACACGTCAGCGTTGAGCGCACTAGTAACCCTTAGTAGCACCAGTCCACCGCCCAATATTGTCCCATTCACTGAATATGCGAGGGCGCGATGAGCCGGGGTCGGTATGGTCAGCGCTGGTCTCATTGCTCACTTTGTTTTGCTACTTTAGCGCTCTATCGATACAAATCATTTCCGAGTCAAGATCATGATATGTAGCAGCAAGTAACGACTTACGATTGAAGTGTTAGAATTGATATGTAGCAGCAAGTAACGACTTACGATTGAAGTGTTAGAATACAACACTGCTTAGACTTTCTTTGTCAATATGCCACTCGCACTTCAACCCCTTCTTCCACCTTCATCCCATACAAGACCTCCGCATCTTTGATCCATTGGAACAGACAGCTACCACAACAGCTCATAGCCCCAAAGTCATTCAGCTCCAGCAATGCCACCTGCTGAGTATCCGGATCCTCCACAACATCGAACACGAAGCCGCTCTCCCTAATCTCCTCCGTCATGCACAACCTGACAATTCATAACCAAACGCTCCGCAATATCGTGCTGCTCTTGTCGCTGGCTTCTCACCATGATACCACTTGCTGCATTGATACTGCGACACCGCCATA